>NW_013657646.1:190060-210998 GCF_000142905.1 Thecamonas trahens ATCC 50062
CCCGCCAACCTCGCCTGCCGCAGACGAGTACGGCTCGATTCTCCATGACGAGGCCGGCTCGTACTTTGCGCCCACCATCTCGACTCCGCCGCAAGACGCAACGACCTCAAAGCGCCGACGTGGGAAGAAACGTGGCGTCAAGGTTATCCGCTTCAGCGCGTCTGGCACAGGCGCTGTGGCTACAGGCGCGACCGGGGCGGGTGCGGCCGGCTGCACAGCCGCAGCGGGCACTGACCGCAGCGACGCGTCGGGCTTTAGCTTTACCAAGCTGCCGCTGCCTAGGCCTGGCGAGGCAAGTGATGGCGTGCCGAGTGTGGTGGTCAACGGAGTGCGGGCCGAGGCACGGGCGGAGAAGCGCAAGTCAGCGCTGAGCGGGATCATGGCGGTAGAAGAGGCACGGCGCCGGCGGACGGCACATCTTGCAGGCAAAGCATCCGCGCTGCGAGTTTTTGTCTCGTTTGCACCGACCAAGGCCGCACCAGTTCCGCTCTCTATTCCACAGTCGTCGACGATCGAGGCCATCGTGACGGCCACCATCGAGGCGTTCAACGCCGATCCGAGCAGAGACACCAAGCTCGAGCCCGACGCGCGATTCTACCAACTGCGGCTGACCGACGACGACGCGGGAACCCCCGACACCGATCTCCCGCCGCTGGAGAGGACTCAAATGCTGCGCAACATCGGGTGTACCGATTTTGCTCTGGTGGTGAATCCGAAGGCACCGGCGGCGCGGTTGGCGAGTGGCGGCGGAACCAGCAAGCGGCGGTCGGTTGTCTTTGCAGCGGCGGATCAGGTCAAGGATGGTGAAATCTGCCTCCGCATCGAGTTACCGGACAAGACAACTTCTGCGGTCATTGTGCCGGAGGAGTTGACGGTCGGCCAGTTTATCACCACGGTCTGCCGCAAACGGTCGCTCGGCTCCGACTTCGTCGATGCGTACATTCCAGGCATTTCTGTGGCGCTCAACAAGGGCCTCGTACTCCGCGACCTCGGGGCAACAGAGATCTCGCTGGAGGCGTCAACGCCGACGTCGCTGGCGGCGGCGCGGCGCAACTCGGTGGCAGCTGCGGCGTCGACGGACACCGGCGACTTTAACCACATGTTCAACCAGTTTACCGCCATCATCTACAAGGAGTATGAGGTGACCAAAATCAACAAGGCTGGCAAGCGGCAGCCGCGGGTCCTCGGCATCGACGACAAGCGTATCACTAACAAGATCCCCGAGTCGGAGAAAAAGTCGGGCCTCATGTCACGGTTCGCCAAGAAGAACCCCAAGCGCCCCTTCCGCAACGTCGACGAGATCATCAACATTGAGCACTCGGAACACCTCGCCGACGGCAAGGCCTTTTCTATCTACTTTCGCGGTGATGAGCACACCGACTACGAAGCCATCAGCAGGTCGCAGGCGTCGGAAATTGTGGCCAAGATCACGTACCTCATGGGTATGGCCGAGTCGTCTGAGCGGTAGCATGCTGTTTAACCCTTTACTGTACGGAATGGACAAACTTGTCCATCGCGCAAGCCGCGCTCCGCGACGCTCCACAGACGTCCATCAATCGCGGTAAAGAGTAATACAATGGGCTAATGGCTGCCACAACAAAAAACAGTCGGCGATGCAGAGATGGACGCCGCACGCGCAGGCCAAGCAGGCGTCGGTCGGTGGCCTGGAAGTCAAGCATCATCGAGTTGTTCACTTTAAGACGCGCGACAACGCGTCCGAACGACCGAACCGTAAAGGGTTAACACTGTGCATTGTCCGCACCCCCGCGCCCCAGCGGCGCTCGCGACGGTCAGCTCGCGCTCTTCTTTGGGCGGCCGCGGCGCCTTGCCGGGGGCGTGATGTGGGTCCACTGCTCGTCGGTGAGGATGTGGTAGAGCTCAGCGTGGGAGCGCTTGATGGTGTCGAGGGTGACGCCGTCGGAGCCGAGCCAGGCCTCGCCCGTGAGCTTGAAGCGGACGAGCTTGCGGGCAATGTCGTCGTGCTGCGGGCATTTGAGCGAGTTGGAGCACATTTTGCGGGTCGACATGTTGACGACGCCACAGACCTTTGTGAGAACCTCGATGACGGCGCTCGGCGCTAGGTTCCACAGGTAAGTGCTGGAGTCGATGGCAGCCATGGCCGGAACTTTGAACAAGTCGGCAACTTCGACGATCTTGGGATCAGTCTTGGCGCGGGCGCTGACGATCCCGTTGTAGCGGTGCATAAAGCCACCAAAGGTGAGCTCGTTTTCGAGCTGACTCAGCTCGAGGCCGCCGAGGGCGTCGCGATTCATACCGGCCAGGCTCTCATGAAGAGTGTAACTCTTGGCCGAGGCGGCGGCGGCGGCGGCAGCAGCAGCGGCGCGGGCAACGCGCTTCCGCTCGTCACTTGCGCGCTTCTTCTCGCTTGCGCGCTTCTTCTCATTTGCGCGTTTCCGCTCTTCCAGCTCCTGCCTGCGCCGTTCAGTGGCAGCCTCAGCGGCGGCCTTGGCGGCGGCCTTTTCCATCGCGGCGGCCTCTGCGGCGTCGGCCTCTGCGGCGGCAAGGGCGGCGGCCTGCGAGGTGGTGCGAATGAACTCCTCCATCTTGTTCCAGTCGACGTTAGGGTCGGTGGCGATGCGGTGGAGGTCTGCTTCGGACTGCATGGTCGAAAGATCAAAGCCCTTGTAGGGGACGGCAAAGGGAATGGGCGAGCGAGTGCCCGAGGCGAGCGCGTCTGCGGCCGAGGCGGCAGACCGGCGCGGAACGGCACGGGCTGTCCGGCCCATGCCGAGACACGAGGCCAGATGCGCGGCAAAGCGCGAGACAGCCACCGATCGCGAGCAGAGCTCGCACGGCACGTATTGGGTCGACGACGGCAGCGGCTGCGAGGCCGACGGCGGAAGCTTCTGGGTGGCAGCGGCGGCTCCGTCGGCCGAGCCGCCGGCAGCCGAGCCACCATCACCACCGGCGGCGTAGCTCAGAGACGAGGCCGACGACAGCTGGGTTAGGTCACGGCCAAAGACGTCGACGCCTGGGAAGGAGACCAGCTCGCGGGTGCAGTACGGCTCGCAGACAAGGCAGACCTCGCCGCGGGCAGCCGAGCGGTGCATCTCCAGGGCGACCTCGACCATCATGTGCTCGACTAGCTCGTCGAGGGTCTCCACCGCCGCCCGCGCCCGTGATAGCGGCGCTCCGCTCGCCTCCTGCTCCGCCACCGCCGCGTACACCTGCCCCACTCTGGCGGCGAGGTCGGCCTGCTGCGGCCGGGCTCCCCCGGTGCCGGGCCCGACCCCGCCACCGCCCCCACCACGCGCCACGCCGTCTTGCCCGAGCTGGCCGTCTTGCCCCTGCATCCACGTCACGCCCGCGTGTGTCCGTCTGCGGTGTGCCGAGTGCGGTGGCGGGGGGTATGAGTGTGAGTGCGGGGGAAGACGGGGAGGCGACTCGCCGGGTAAGGGGAATGTCTCCGAGTCGGGAGCGGGCGCGGGTGGACAGGGGGGGCTATGTTACTGACAGCTGGACGGCAGCTTGGAGGCCACCGATGGCGAGGCCGAGGAAGGCGCCGACAAGGATGAGGATTATTTCGTCCTCTTCAAAGATGGGATGGAGCATGCGCTCAAAGGCGGCGGGCGGGAGGCCGCGAAGAGCTGTGGCGAGGCGCGGCTCGATGGCCATGGCGTCGGCGGTGTAGCTCTCGGCGTCGGCGAGGAGGACCGGGAGGCGGAGGAAGAGGCGATGGGCGACTTGGCGCTTGAGGCGGGCATAGGTGCTGGTGCCGAGGTAGAGGAGGGTGAGCGGGAGCGAGGCGCCCACCCACTCGTCGACGGCAGTGTCGAGCTTGGAGCGGATGAGCTGGTGGAGGGCGGGCGAGCGTGGGCCGGAGCTGAGCTCGTTGAAGACGTGGTGCGGAGTGATGAGGCGGTTGGCGACGAGGGCGGCGTAGAGGTCCGAGACCTCGTCCTGGCGCTTGAGGAAGAGGCCCTGCAGGACGATGCGGCCGCCGCAGATGGGGCGCGGCTCGACCGGGCGAAAGATGGCCTTGAGCGCAATGTAGTTTGTGGCGTAGCCGACGATAAAGCCGGCGAGCGGCAGGGTCCACCACTGGCGGACAAAGATCCAGACGACCATCTGGAAGAGGCCAAAGAGGAAGCCGAGGACAAAGCCCGAGCGGCGGATAAAGTCAAACTCGTCGGCGCCGATCTCCATGAACAGCTCGTTGAGCAGCGACTTGTTGGAGGTGAGGAGGGCGACGACCATGGACTCGAGGTCGATATAGTGTTCGACCGAGGCTGTGACAGCGTCCATGGTCGACGCCATGATGGCTGCGGCCTCGGCGTAGACAAGGCCGTTGATCTCGATCTTGACCTCGGGCGAGGTGAGGTACCACAGGGTCGGGGCGTGCTTCTCGGCGACTCTGTTGACAACGATCTCAACCTCGTCGCGGAGCTTGGCCTCGACAGCGGCGGTGACGCGGGTAGCATCGACATTGCGCAGCAGCTCGTCGACCGGGAGCAGGTCCTCGGTGATGAGGCGGATGGCCTTGGACGACATCTTGGCGGCTCTCCGCGGGATGATGCCCTGCCAGCCGAGCCACGGCTCCCACCATCCGACAAACTCGAGCGGGTAGAAGGTCATGTGTAGGGCGATGACGTTGGTGAGCCAGCCGAGGCCACCGGCCACAAAGGGGATGGCTGCGATGAGGACGACCTCGAGCGGGGCGGAGGACATGGGCGGGGTGGGTGGGTGGGGGTATGGGGGTATGGGAGAGGGGGGGTGTGGGGGAGGGGTGTGGGGTGTGGGGTGGGAGGAGTGCTGCGTGTGGTTGTGGTTGTGGTTGTTGTGTGCGGTGGTGGTGGCGGTGGTGGCGTGGCGTGTGTGGTGGCCGTGTGTGGTGGCTGCGCGCGGTTTGTGGCAGGACGGCTTTGCTTGGCTTTGGGGACTCCAGGAGGGGAAGTTGCTCATGTTGGGCGGGTGTATGATCGGAGGCTAGGCGTGGGCGGGCGTCTCGGTCTCGGTGTAGGTGTGAGAGGCCGGCGTGTGGCGTCGACAATCGACAGGCAGCATAATGATCTACGACTCACCGTTGATGGCAACGAGCTCGACGGTAAAGATGAGGGTGGCGCCGCCGGGGATCTTGGGCGGCGAGCCAGACTCGCCATAGCCGAGATGGGCCGGGATCTTGAGGCGGCGCTTCTCGCCGACGCACATGTTGTGGAGGCCGCGGTCCCAGCCCTGGATGACCATGCCCTGCCCGAGGGTAAACTCAAACGGGGTGCCGCGGTCGAGCGACGAGTCGAACTTGGTCCCGTCCTCCAGCGTGCCGGTGTAGTGCATAGAGAGCTTGTCGCCGTTCTTCGACTTGATCGGGCAAGTCTCGGGCCTGTCGGTCCCATGGCGGTGAGGTAGAGTGTGTCTGTGAGTGGGCGTGGGTGTGGCGTGTTGCTGACCTCAGTGCACTCGCTTGCCGCTTGCTGGTGCGTACCGGTGGGTCACGCCAATGCGCAGCTGCGGGAGCTTGTCCTCGGCAGCCGCAAGGGCGGCAAGGCAAAAGAGGGCCACGGCGACAGCCGCAACGACAGTCCAAGTGGTGGTCTTCATGGTGTGGTTGGGAGAAGTGTGGCGTGTGGGGGGTGGTTGTCGCCTGACGGGCAGCGGGCGGCGGGCGAGGTGCGACGGCTCGGTTCTTTGATGCTAGCCTGGTCCCGCGGGGTCTTGGTCCCTGTGATACAGCCGGCAGTGCTCTGGAACGGATCCAGTGAAATGTGAAATGTGGCGGAAGTGATGGGGGGAGGGGTCAGGGGGAGATGGGCATTGTGGCGGTCATGTCCACAGGCCGGCCGGCTTGTTGGACTCGGTCTGCCGGCCAGGCAACGGCGGCAGGGTCGACGGACGGTGCTGTGGGTCGTGCTGCAAAGAAGGGTCCTGCGGCAGGGGTGTGCCGGTCTCGGCGTCGCCACCGCTTGCAGGCGCGATCTTGGCGGCGGCCTTGTTCTTGCGGTGGTGGCGGAAGAGGAGGGCGGCGCAGATGCAGGCGCCGAGGAGGAGCGACCAGGTAACGTAGAACTTGTACGACGACGGGTTGAACGGCTGCGAGGCGTCGGCAATGCGCTGGCGGATGGAGCGAGCCTCCTCCGGCGAGGAGCATGTGAGGCCGACGGTGTTTGCCGGGCAGAGGCACTTGTTCGGCGCGATGCAGGCGCCGCCATTGAGGCACCTCGGCGAGCAGACTGGGGTGCAGACGTGGCTTTCTGTCGAGTCTGCAGTCTTGTTGTACCCGTCCATACAGGAGCAGGTATTAGGGGCGGTGCATGTGGCGTTGGCGCATGCAGGGCTGCAGACTGGGGTGCAGACCGACGGGGAGCCAGTCCAGAAGCCCAGCTCGTTGCAGCGGCGGGTCTGCGATCCCGAGCGGGTGTATCCGGTCGAGCATGAGAAGAAGCACGAAGAGTTGAACATGGTTGATGCTGCTGGAGTGCACGCCATCAGGCCGCCTGGCACAGCAGGGACCAGCGGGCCGCAATCGATGTCTATCAGCTTAGTGCCACAGTCGGCCATGCCGTAGCCCGCATCACACACACAGTTGTTGCTCACGCACGACGCATTGACCTTGCACTCGGGCGTGTTTGACGCTGTGCAATAGTTGCCTCCTTGCCCTGTCATCAGCATCCCCCTCTTATGTCGGTAAGTCCTCCCTGCCCTTCCTCGGACACCTCGTGTCCCTTCCCCCCACCCCCCTTCCCGCCACCCCTGGACCCAGCCACACACACACCCACCGACAGGCGATCACCGAGGTGGACAGAGGCGGTACGAACGCATACTACGCCATCTCCCGCACGCACATACCCAGACTGAGTGGTACAAGAGCTAGGACAAGAGCCGCTCCCAATATGGCCACCCACAGGCATGTATTGAGAGCCATGGGTGCCGAGTCCTGTCTTGCTCATCCTTGCAAACGGGTGAATGGCTGGCAGGCAGTGGCACGAAGGGTGGAGGGTGGGGGGGGGGGGGGGTAGAGGCAACACCTGTGCGGCATGATGGTGGGCAGGTGAATGGATGATGTGCAGGTGGATGATGGCCATTCATCATCATCATCATGGTGCTGATGTGGGCGATCCGTCTGCCTGTCATCATCATCGTCATCTTCATGGTGCTGATGTGGGCGATCCGACTGCCCGTCATCATCATCGTCATCTTCATGGTGCTGATGTGGGCGATCCGACTGCCCGTCATCATCATCGTCATCTTCATGGTGCTGATGTGGGCGATCCGACTGCCCGTCATCATCATCGTCATCTTCATGGTGCTGATGTGGGCGATCCGACTGCCCGTCATCATCATCGTTATCTTCATGGTGCTGATGTGGGCGATCCGACTGCCCGTCATCATCATCGTCATCTTCATGGTGCTGATGTGGGCGATCCGTCTGCCCGTCATCATCATCGTCATCTTCATGGTGCTGATGTGGGCGATCCGACTGCCCGTCATCATCATCGTCATCTTCATGGTGCTGATGTGGGCGATCCGACTGCCCGTCATCATCATCGTTATCTTCATGGTGCTGATGTGGGCGATCCGACTGCCCGTCATCATCATCGTCATCTTCATGGTGCTGATGTGGGGGAGCTGGTCATGATGGTGTCTAGCCGCATGGGCATGATATCCCGGTATCATTCCTAGGTGGCTCGAGCCAATGAGTGCAGACCAATGCGTTTGGGTGGACGCTGTCGGAGCCACTACTCGTCCCGACACCATGGAACAGGCGTCCAAAGGGCTCGGCGGGCCGTTGTACAGCCCGCAGATACAGCAGTTGCAGCGCGGGAGCAAGAGACGAGGATCGCGGACGTTGCCGTTGCCGCCGGTGCTGGTGGGCGGGCCCGAGGTGGTGTTCAAGGTCCGCGCCCTCGACGGCCGCTCCTGGGTCATGGTGGCCCAGCACGCCGAGGACCTCTCCTTTGCCGCTCTCATGTCCGCCGTCTATGCCGCAGACCACAGCTCAGCCTATGCCCGCAGAAAGTATCTGTTCTGGCTCGACGGCGACGGCGACGTTATCCGCATCGCGTCGTCAGACCACCTAGTCGCCGCCGTCGCTGACGCCCTCCGTGCTCGCATTGCCGCAGCCCGCGCCGCCATCGTCAGCCTCCAAGCCAGGGAGCTGGCGAGGGCCAAGGCCAAGGGGAAAATCAAGGGCAAAGGCAAGGGCAAGGCCAAGTCCAAGGCAAAAGCCAAGGCCAAGGCCAAGGCCAAAGCCAAGGCCCTCGCTCGTCGTGACGGTATTGACCTGCATCAGCCGCTCAAGATCAAGCTCTATCTGCGCAAGTCGCACGTCCCGCCACCGGCGCCGGTACCTTCTGCCAAGGCCGAAAGTCACACACGCTCGCATCGGCGCAGTGACCACTTGCAGTCGCGCCCACAGAGCGATGGCCGCGAGAACTTGGTCGGCGCGCCGCAACTCCCTCACCCCGACCCGCAACACACAGGCTCGGCGCCGCAGCCCACCAGCACGCCAGTACCAGTGCCACCCCCATCAGCGCCCAGTGTGCCCATCGCAGCTGGTGGTCCGCCACCGCCACCGCCACCGCCACCGCCGCCGCCGCAGCCGTCTGGGTCAGCGGGAGGCGCGCCACCACCACCGCCACCACCGCCGCCTCCGCCGCCAGGCACCGGCTCGAGTTCTACCGGCCACACGGCAAGTAACCTCATGGATGCCATCAAAGCCGGCAAGCGACTCAAGACCGTGGACGAGTCGGCCAAGAAGGCCAAGGCCAAGTCGCCGCAGTCGGATCTTCTGGCGTCGATCCAGGGGCTCGACAAGAACTCGGTCCTGCGCAAGGTCTCGCCCGAGGAGATCGCAGCCAAGCCAAAGCGCGAGCTGACCGGGCGCGAGCTGATGATGGCCAAGATCCGCGCAGGCGCCAAGGAGCAGCTTCGCGAGGTGACGGAGGAGGACAAGAAGAAGCCGCCGCCCAAGCTCGAGGGCCGCGACCTGATGATGGCCATCATCCGCGACAAGCCCGAGCTGAAGAAACTCGACCGCGCCTCCATTCCGCCACCCAAGAAGGAGGTCACCCCACGTGACGAGCTGCTCCAGTCGCTAGCCGCCGCCAAGAAGCTTCGCAAGGTCAAGCCGAAGGAGACACCCACGCTTCTCGGCATCACGCCCGACCTTATGGGCGGGCGCGGCTTCTTTGGCGTTCGCAAGATGGATCTCGTCGATGGCCCGCTGCCGCCCTTGGAGGCGCCGGCTCCTCCGCCTGCGGCAGCTGGGCCAGCTCCCACGCCCGACACCGACAGCAAGGCCGAGATCAGCGGCGGAGGTGGCGACGCTGATGCCCCGCCCCCTCCTGCCTCCCCGCCTCCTGCAGCCGATCCTCCTCCGCCCCCCCCGGCCCCCCCGGCCCCCCCACCTCCCTCCCTCACTGTCACCACCGCCAGCGAATCTCCCGGCAATCCGGCCGAGTAAACGCCTTCCTTTCCTTGCTGTCGCCGGCCGCCGGGCCTGGCACCCGGTCACCGCCACCGCCCACCCGCAGGCTCACCCGTCGGCCCACACTCACCTCACTCGAGCTCGCCATGGCGGCAGCAACCATAGCGGCACTCGAGGCCGAGACGGCGGCACTCCGTGCGCGTGTGGCCGCGCGACGTCCGCTGGTGGCGCTATTGGCTGGCGAGGCGGACTCGGGCGACGGCGGGCTGGCGGCGGCGGCCGACATGGCCGGCGCGGCGGCGGCGCTGAGCGCGGCCGGAGCCCGGACGACAGATGTGGCACGCGGGATGGTGCGGCTGCGGCTGGATCGTGATGTAGCTGTGGCTGAGGCTGCTGAGGCCGGCGCACGTGCTGCTAGAATGGTGGCTGATGCTGCAGACGCCCGCGTGGCGGCGGACGACGCGGCCACGCGTTTTTGTGGCGGCGGCGGCGGCTGCGGGCGCACAGGCGGCGGACGACGCCGATGATGCTGCCAAGAGCCAGTATCTACGGGCCAAGGCTGGCGAGTATGCTGACGCCGTCGGTGAGATGGAGGCGCGGATAGAGGCGCTGGCCATTGACGGCCGCACGCATCCACAGCTGACGGCGCTGGCCGCCGAGCTCGCCGACGTCCGCAGCGAGCTTGAACCGCGGCTCAAGCGGCTGGAGGCCTACCGCGACCTCCCACCGGACTTGCATCTGGCGTCGGTGGCCCTCGTCCGCGCCCGCGAGCGGCTGGGCGTGCTGGAGGATGAGATCGGTGCCCTCATTGCCGGCATCCGGCCGTCGTTCGACGAGTAGCGCCCATATACGCTGGACGCGATGCATATTATTGAAGCTAAAGGTGCGTTGCGCACTATGCAGTGAACGGCGACTCGCGCAGCTCGGCGAGCTCGTCAGCGGCGATGGAGCGGAGCGAGAACCAGACCGCAAGAGCGACGATGATGCAGAGGACGAGGGTGATAAACAGGTTCCGGAGAGAGATGCCACCGATGGCGATAACCGAGGCTGGAAGGACGTAGACCTGCGGCAGCGCCGCGCCTTGCGCCGGACGCCCCTCAGTGGGGAGCGGGCGCTTGGCGTCGCGGGCCGGCGACGGTGGCGGCGGGGGCGGCAGCGGGTCCAGCCCTGCGGAACCACTCGAGCTTACCGAGCTAAATGCCTCGCCGTCGCCGACATCGCTCGAGTCATAGCTCGAGTCACCTGTGGAGGTCGCGAGCGGCGAGAGCTCCGGGAGCTCGGGCGCGACGACGGCGCCGATCTTCCAGCGGGCGGACTTGTCGGGCGACGCGCCCTTGCCGAGGCGCAGGGCAGCGAGGAGCAGCGGGCGGGCGAGGTCGTCACCGACAATGCGGTACTCAAAGAGGCGTGGATGCTGTGTGCGCGGAGTAGCGTCGGCGAGAGCGTCGAGGTCGATGACGAGGTCGACGGGCGGGCGCGAGGGGAGGGCGAGGACAAGCAGCGGGAGGTCGGGGGCGGACCTGGAGGAGAGGGTCAGGACCGAGGAGGGAGAGCTCTGGACAGAGTCTGCCGCATGAGGGACATCCTCCCCTGATGTGTGGCCAGCAGTAGCAGAGCCAGCAGTAGCGGCGGGGCTGGCGGACATGGCTGGTGGGTAGAGGGTGAGGATGGCGTGGGAGGCGTTGGCCATGGCCACGGCCAGCGGTGGAGGGGAAGGACCCGGAGGAGGTACCGCATGGGCGAGGCATAGGCAGAGGGCGACAAGCACCACAGCCACGGCGGTAGCTGTGCCCATCCCACAGCCTCGGCGAGTTGGGTGGGTACAGGACCGGATGGTGGGTGAGCGGGGAGGGGAGGAGGGGGAGGAGGGGGGGGGGAGAAGGGGGGGGATCGGAGAGAGGAAGAACGGAGGAGCAGGGGAGGGGGGGGGTTCGGGATCAGAGAGAGTGAGGGCAGATCGAGTGGGGGTTGGGGGGTTGGGGGTTGGGGGTTGGGGGTTGGGGTTGGGTTGTGGTAGAGCGGGAGGGAGGGAAGAGAGGGTGATGGTGATGGTGGTGGTGGGGGTGGATGGGTGAGGGTGAGGGGGGGAAATGGAGCCGCTGCTCCTTCTCGGCTTTGGTCGTCCGCTTGCTGGCCACGTGGCCATCGTGCATGCCATCGAGAACAGGGCTGTATCACGGCGATGCTCCTCGATTCTCCTACGCTCCATGACCATCCAGGTCATTCTTCCCCCTCCGATCACCTCCCTCCCCCCCCCCTCCCCTCCCCCCTCCCCTCCCCCCTCCCCCCCCCCCGCTTTGGTCCCCCAACGGCTCCTGTCGACCACCGCCGCCGCGTCCTCGTCCCCGCCCGTCCAGCCAGCCACACGTACCCACTCCTCGCGACGATGACAACCCTGCGGAGCGTGGTGGAGGAGACCGTGCCAGAGCTGTTCCCGGCACTGGTCAAGCATGTCTCGCATCCGTATGCCCTGGCCATGGCCCTCGACGACCTGCTCCCGGGCCCGCCGTTGCCGCCGCCCGACGCGCCTCCGCTGGCGGATGCCGTGCCGACGCTGACGCTGACAGAGGGCACCCGGGCCCTGTTCTACTCGCTGAGCAAGTCGTACCCGGGGCTATTTGGCCCGTCGTCACAGACCGCCAATCTTGAGCTCGCACTCAGCTCCATGCTGCTCTCGTCGTCGGCCGAGGCCCGCTCGACCGCAGCCTCGCCGAGCAGCAACGCCGACGAGGTCGACGCTGCACTTGCCTCGCTGCTGAGCCCGACGCCTGCGGCGCGGCCGGGCTCGGACGGAGCTGGTCCCGATAATGCTGACAGCCCAAGTCGCAGCGCCGACGCCGGTGCGGCGCGGCACATGGATCCGCTGGTCAACACTCTTGTTGAGCACCTGGCGCAGTTGCCGCTCGAATCGTATCTGGTGGCGCAGGACGCGGTCGGCTTCCTGTATCTGCTGTTCGAAGCGCAAGTGAGTAAGGCGAGCGGAGGGCTTGGGGCTGATGGCGAGGCGCACACCGAACTCGCTAGCAACATTGCCGATCGGGTGGCCGATGCGATCCCGTCGATTTCGGCGTCGTTGTTGGCGGTGCTTATCCGCAACTACTTGCGTATTTTTGGACGAACGCTTGGCCTTTCGTCCGTGCCTGCCATCTACACACTTATTCCGTCGCATGGCGAGCTTGCGGAGCTTCGGGCTGCGTTGGCGGCGATGTCGTCTGCGGGCGAGGATCTGACGCTTGAGGCTGCCAACGACGCGCTGGAGACGCAGCGGCTTCGTGACCAGCTAGCATCGCTGTCTGGGACGGAGGCGCCAGCCGCCACGACTGAGGCTACAGAGACGTCTGAGACGTCGATCCGGCTGATGCGGACGAATAAGGAGCTGCGGGCGAAGCTTCGCGAGGCCAAGGCAGACGCCAGCAACGAGCTCGCACAGGTCCAGGCTGAGCTCCGCGACTCGGTGCTGCGGGCAGACAACCTGGCGTACGATGTGGAGCGGCTGCAGAAGGCGCTCGATGAGCGTGTGGCCAAGGACGCGTCGCTGGAGAGCTCGCTGACCAAGCTGCAGTCCAAGGTTGCCGACCATGCGCTCGAGTCGGAACAGTTTGCGCTCGAGCGGGCTGAGCTCGAGTCGCGTGTCCGATCTCAGGCGATGGAGCTCGAGGCTCTGCGGGCGCGGGGGTGGCTGGCAACGACGACGGTGGAGATGACAGCAGCGTGGCAACGGGTCGGTCGCTGGAGACGGCATCGCCGATGGCATCGCCGCGAGTGGCGAGCACGGTGGCAGATCTTGCCGATGCGCGTGATGAGATTACGCGGCTGGAGCGGGTGATCCGAACGTCGGCGGCGACACACGCCGAGGCGCTGGACGCGTTGCAGCACGAGCTCAACGAGGCCCGGGCTGAGAATGAGCACCTGTACAAGGAGCAGGCGGCCCACGTGCGCGAGCACGCAAGCCTGCTGCGTGAGCTCGAGTCTGCACGCGACTCGGCCGACGATGTGCAGGTTGAGCGGCGGCGACTCAACGCCGTCATTGTCTCGCTCAACTCGGAGCTGAAGCATACCAAGGCTGCGGCAGAGCAGGCCCTCGAGCTGGAGAAGGAGGCGGCAGCGAACCGGGTGTTCAAGCTGGAGCGTGCCCTCACACGTGCGCAGGCGCTGGCTGACTCTGTCATCGACGCGTCTGGCGGTGATGGGCGGGGAGCAAACGGGAGCGCGGCGCTCGCCGACGCCATGCGCGAGTGGAACGAGGAGCGCAACGACTTGCTCGACCACGTGGCGCAGCTGCAGTCGAAGATTGCACGGGCGACCGACGAAAAGGCGGAGCTTGTGGCCGAGTTTGAGGAGACGCTGCGCAAGACACGTGAGGTGTACGCGTCCGAGTCCAACCGCAAGACTGCCGACGGCGAGGCGGCGCTGGAGCGCGCGCGTGCGGCAGCAGTCAAGGCGGCGCGCGAGGCCGATGCAGAAAAGGCCGAGCTGCTGGACCAGATCGACGAGCTGCAGGCGCGTAACGCGACGCTGGCACAGCGGTGCGACACTTCGCTCGGGCACAACGAGTCTGTGCAGCTGCAGCGGCGCAAGTGGATGGACGAAAAGGCGCGGTTCCTCCGCGACGCGGAAAAGTGGCAGGTCGAGCGGTCTGCGCTCATTGCAGCCAAGACCAAGGTGCTGATGGAGCACAACGAAGAGATCAAGGTGATGCGTTGCATGTGGGATGAGGAGAAGGCATCGCAGCAGGCGCTGCTGGATGCCGCGCACGCCAAGACCAAGCTGTACAAGGGCGAGGTCGAGGAGCTCAACGCCGAGCTGGAGAAGATCCACGCCAAGCTTGCCGAAGCACAGGCCGAGCTGCGGGCGCAGCGGGCAGAGTTTGAGAGCGCGGTCAGTGTCGAGGCAGCCAAGATTTCGGCCGAAAAGGAGGCCGGGCTGACGCGGGCGCTGGCAGACGCACAAACCATGCACCAGCAGGCGATGAATGTGATCGAGGGGTACAAGAAGCAGATGCGCGAGTCGCAGCTGATTGAGGAGCAGATCGAGAGCGAGCTGGCCGAGGCTGCATCTGCGCGGGCGACCGTGGCCAAGCTGACCGAGGAGAACGCGCGTCTGAAGGAGGAAGTGGTGGCCAAGACGCAGCTCATCGAGGTCTCGTCGATCCACTCGCACCTTGCGGTCATGACCGAGTGTGAGGAGCTGAAGGCGGTCAACGCCAAGCTTGTGGCGCACAACAAGACGCTCGACAAAGGCCTGCGCAACACCAACCTCGCGCAGCAGCGGTTGGCGGCGGCGCTGGCGTCATCGAACGCCAAGGTCGAGACGTGGAAGCGCAAGGCGCTGAACCTCCGCGACAAGCTCGACCGGATGGAGCGGCTCGGCGGTTCGCGCCTGGGCAACGAGCGACGAAGCAATGCTGCGGCATCGTCATCGTTCATGGTTGCCGCTGCTGCGTCGATGCGTAACGCCGGATCGACACCGCAGCTGCGGCGTTGAGCCTTCTTGCGTCCTGCTGCCGATGTGCTGGATACAGAATGAAATGGCCGGGCTGGCGGTTGCAGGCAGAGTGCCCGAGTTCGGCCGTTGTTCAGTGTTTGGCGGGGAGGAGGCGGCCGCCACGCCAGATGAGCCACCCACCCCTTTCCCCACCCCTTTACGCACACTCGTCTTGGCGCTGGTGTAGCGCGAGGCGACTGAGCGCAGCGGGGCGGTTGAGCCAGGCAAGGCAAGGCGAGGCGAGCCGAGGGGGGCACAAGCCGGCGAGAAGGCGAGCAGAGAGCAGGTGGCGGGCGTGGGCGGCGGGTCGAGGGCGGCATGAAGAAGACGGTGACGGTGCGGCGCAAGTCGCGGCGCAAGCGCAAACGGGTGCCTCGACCGCATAGCGCTACGGCGAGCGGCGGTAGCAGTTGCGGTAGCAGTAGCAGTACCAGTAGTAGTAGCAGCAGCAGCCGTCGCGATGGCGATGATGGTCGGGACCGTGGCGGCCGACGACGGGGGGCGCGGGCGAGAGGCAAGGGCAAGGACAGGGAGGAGGGGAAGGACAAGGGGCAGAGCAGCAAGGGCAGATCATCAGCCAAGGACCGTCAGGGCAAGTCGTCGGCCAAGGACCGTAAGGACAAGTCGTCGGCCAAGAGCCGCAAGGGCAAGTCGTCGGCCAAGAGCCGCAAGGGCAAGTCGTCGGCCAAGAGCCGCAAGGGCAAGTCGTCGGCCAAGAGCCGTAAGGGCAAGTCGTCGGCCGAGGACCGAAAGGGCAAGTCGTCGGCCAAGGACCGTAGGGGCAAGTCGTCGGCCAAGGACCGAAAGGGCAAGTCGTCGGCCAAGAGCCGCAAGGGCAAGTCGCCGGCCAAGGGCGGTGGGTCGTCGTCGCCAACCTCGCCCTCCTCCACCTCCTCCACCTCTACAACCTCCAGGGACAAGGATAAGACCAAAGCCAAGAGAGGACGCAAGGCCAAGTCGCGTGGGAAGCGCGCATCGTACTTGAGGCCGTCAATGTCGCGCTCACGAATGGGTTCGACGGTGCGGGCGTGGGCTGTGCCGTCCAAGTCCAAGCTACGCCTACTGGCGGATGAGGGCAAGATCGGGGCCAGCGAGCTGAAGAAGCTGGCCAAGCGGCTGCGCGGGAAGCGCACCATCTCGCTGGGCAAGTTTATGGCGGCAGCGTTGGCAAGCGGTATTGTGTCGCGGCGACGGCGGCTTGGCCTGTGGGCCATGCTCGCCACTTCGGCCAACAAGCTCAACGTGCACGAGCTGGATTTGTACGTGGCGTTGATGACCGGGACGTCAGCGGCGACGATGCTTGCGGGTTGGGCGCGTGTCTTCGACCGCGGCTCGCGCGGACTCGATGCCGCCGCAGTGCGGAACATGTTTGTGGCGGCGGCGGTGACCAAGACTCGTTGCGACTTTGCCTTGCCCGGCATCCACAAGGCGACCAAGTCGACGCCGCTGCGGTTTGCTTATTCGAACGATGATGCACAGCCTTTCTTGGCGGCGGCAGACGCGTTCTTTGCACGCGCGGTCCGCAAGACTGCATCGAGCAAGTATATCACCGCCGACGAGTTTGCTCGGATGCGCAAGGCCAAGGAGCTTGGGCCGATTGTGGCGTACTTTACCTCGGTTGCGCGGGCGCTGCCGAGTTCGCGCGGTGCAACGTCATCCGATTCGGGTTCGGGTAGCTCGGGCAGCTCGGATAGCTCGTCGGCGTACTCGTCGGCACCGTCGTACTCGTCGGGGCGGGGCCTGCAAACCTCGGTGTTTGTTGACGAGGTGAAGCGGCCACGTGGGGCGCGGTACCGGCGCGACCACAACGATACCGGGCGGGCGGACACGCGGTCGCACATTCGATCACGGGCGCGCGAGTACCTCTCTGGCGCGTCGATGGGCGGCTCGGGCTCGTCGAGCAAGCGGGCGTCGAGCTCGCGCAAGGCATCGGCGCGTGTCCGGCGTGACGAGCTCGACGACGCTGACGTTTTTCACCTCGGCCATTGGGCGGATCTGTACTCGGAGCTGTGACTGTGGCGGAGCTGCGGGGGGAGAGTAAAGGTCGAGGATGGTACATTTAATACGGATCAGCGTGAATCGCGTCAAGCGCGCGCCTACCGGCGGTTGGCAGCCTTCTTCTTGGTCCGGGCAGCCTTGTTGGCCTTGGTCTTGGCCGAGGCCTTGGACGTCTTCTTGGTCGACTTGGCCTTGACGCCCTTGCGGGCACCCTTCTTGGCGGCGGCCTTCTTGGTCGTCTTCTTGGTGGCGGCCTTCTTGGTGGCGGTCTTCTTGGTCGTCTTCTTGGTGGCGGCCTTCTTGGTCGACTTCTTGGTCGACTTCTTGGTCGTCTTCTTGGTTGTCTTCTTGGTCGTCTTCTTGGTGGCGGCCTTCTTGGTCGGCTTCTTGGCAGCAGCCTTCTGCACACAGTGCAGCCGGCGTAAGCAACTCTGGTGTGAGTTGTGCGCTGCGCGGAGGTGCAGAGTGCCGGGTGCAGGGAGGGGACCGACGGCGCGGAAAAAGTGGCGCCAAAAAGATGCGACGCCACCAACTGCCAGGCGGGGGTGGGTGCGGGCAAGACGGGGGGTGGGGAGGTGGCAGCTTGCGGGAGGGGAGAAGATACGTACGGCCGCCTTGGCGAGAGCCTTCTTGGTCTCGGGCGCGAGCTTGAAGGAGGCGCGGTACTGGACGAGGGTGCCCTTCTCCAGCTCGCGACGGAGGGTCTTGCGGAGGTAGAGGGCGAGCTTGTCGTCGGAGACCTTGTAGTTGGCCTGGATCCACTTGCCGATGGCGTGCTGCGACGAACCAGTGCGGTCCGCCATGTCGGCAACAGCCTCGAAGATCATGTCCGCATACCGCGGGAGCTTGACGGGTGCCTTTGACTTGGCCATAGTGGTGCTTACGAGGAGTGTGTTCCCAGCCCGTCACCGCCAAATCTACCTTGTTGGCCGCCCCCAAAAAAACGTCGCCTCGCCGCCCGTCGACCGTCACACGCTCGCCAGTGTGCACCACCCGCTGCGCATCCTCGTGTCGTTCCAGTTCCAGCCAATCCGCGCTTGGCGGGCCAAGTGGAAAGCGGTTGTCACCGCATGGCGCGCAGGTTGCGGCGTCGATGCCGGGCGTGCCTGGCGCCCAGAGCCGCGAAAGGCGCGACGTGCCGGTAGAATCAAGGTGTCGCTCGTACCCCGACCCTTCGTCCAGCATCGATTGCCATCGCGGCGCAAGTTATGTCCACACAAGCGCGGCTTGCCCCGATGGTGATATGTGTGTGGTACTGGTGGTTGCGGGGTGTGTGTAGGCTGCTTGGATGAGGTAGATCAAGCGGATGGTGGCGGCGCGCAGTGTGTACGTACACGCACCTAATTGCTCGTACACGACCTCGATACTGTACGTACACCACCAAATTTGTACGTACAGGGTGATCAGACAGGCGCGGGCATAAAAGCAGCGCATGTTTCGCGGAGGAGATGGACGTCTGCATAGGCATCCCAACCAAACACTTCAACATGGCTCGTACCAAGCAGACCGCCCGCAAGTCCGCCACCGGTGCCAAGGCACCGCGCAAGTCGCTCGCCACGAAGGCCGCGCGCAAGTCGGCGCCGGCCACCGGCGGCGTCAAGAAGGCCCACCGCTACCGCCCGGGTACCGTCGCTCTCCGTGAGATCCGCAAGTACCAGAAGTCGACTGAGCTCCTCATCCGCCGCCTTCCGTTCCAGCGCCTCGTCCGTGAGCTCGCCCAGGAGTTCAAGGCTGACCTCCGCTTCCAGTCGTCGGCTATCGCCGCCCTCCAGGAGGCCACCGAGGCCTACCTCGTCTCGATCTTCGAGGACACCAACCTGTGCGCCATCCACGCCAAGCGTGTGACCATCATGGTCAAGGACCTCTCGCTCTCGCGCCGCATCCGTGGCGAGCGCGCCTAAGCGTCTCTTTGCTGTCTTGGCTCGCCAAGATGGCATCCACCGCAACTACAACCTGGTTCTTTTTAGAACCACCCCCGTCTGGCAATGGGAAACAGAATGAACGCAACCACTACCGCAGCCACCATCATGCGACCACTGCCCCGTGACAGCCCACCTACTATGCTTGTTCACACACACACGCGCGCGCGGGTGTGTGTGTGTGTGTGTGTCTGTGTGTGTGTTCAGCCCCGAATCCGAAACTGCTACATCTCTTGGTCTTGAGTGTATTACCTCACTTGCGCGCCACGGTGCGGACAACCTGGGCCGACTTGACGACGGCCCACGTCAGGCGCTTCATGTAAAAGGTGCCAGCGCCGACGAGGCCGAGGAAGACAAGGGCGGTGAGACCGGCAAGGCGGCGCTCCTCGAGCTCGGGCTCGGCGACCCAGGCGAGGAACATGGTGACGTCCTTGGCAGCCTGCGAGGCCGTACCCGGGGTGCCATCCTCAAACTCGACCAGGCCGTCCTCGAGGGCCTTGGCCATGCCGATGGCGCCGCCGGGGAAGTACGGGTTGTAGTGGAGGCCGTCGCGGAGCTCGACGCCCGCCGGCGGGTCCTCCGGGTAGCCGGTGAGGAGCGCAAAGACGTAGTTGGCGCCGTCGTGGCGGGCCTTGACAATGAGCGAAAGGTCCGGCGGGAGCGCGCCGTTGTTGGCCTTGCGCGCAATCTCCTCGTTCGCGTACGGCCGCGGGAAGTAGTCCGAGAGCTTGCCGGGGCGCATGAACATCTCGCCCTCGTCGTTGGGCCCGTCCTCGACCTCGATCTCCGCCGCCAGAGCCTTAGCCTCCTCCTCGGTGTATGCCACGCCGACAAGGTTGCGGTACGCCAGCCGGTCGAGCGAGTGGCACGTCGCGCACACCTCCTTGAACACCTGGTGCCCGCGCCGGATCGACGCGTGGTCGTACGTGTCGGTCCATCCGGTGTGGTCCCACGGGTACGACGGCGGGTGAAGCGCGTCGGACGCGTACACAGCCCCAGCCCCAGACTCGGTTGCGTAGTAGAAGCCCACGCCAGCAGTCACCACGCCCGCAAGTCCGAGCGCGTCCTTGACCCACGACGCCTTCTTCCCGGCGCCCGCAGCCGCCGTCGTCGACGCCGCACGCGCCATCGCCCGGGTGCTCTGCACCGCAGAGCGCACAATACCACTACGCGCAAACATCGGTCCTTCCGACCTGTCCACAAAAACACGCCCACCCGCACACATACGTCAGTCTCTCCGCCCACAGCTGGCCCTTGGGCCGCTCGCCCGCCGTCTCGTCTGCTCACGACGCGTCGCCAAAAAATTCCCCCCTCCCCGCCGTCCTCGCCCTTCTCCCCGCCTGCTCTCCACGCTCCGCCTCAGCCGCCACCGCACCACACCAATGTCCACACCGCTACGTTCTATTGGAACTCCATCTCTCCTGGCCGTCCAGCGCCCCCTCCTCTAACCCTCGCCCGCTTCCCAGCGCCTCGCCCGCCCACCAGCCCTCGACTGCGAGGGGATGCCCGCACCGCCACACACAACGCCCTGCACACGGCGACAGCTCGCTCCTGCACCCGCCTTTGCCACCGCAAGCCATACTCGTTGTCGTCCTCTTCTATAGCTGTAACGTACCAGTTGGCAAGAGACGAGTGTGCTCACCGCTTGTTGTGGGAAGGCCAAACCTGCGTACCTTCCTCACTCCCGCTGCCGCCGCCCGACCATGGCCCGACAGCCGGCGGTCGGCCAACCGGCCGGCAATTTGGCACTCGGCCCCAACCGCAGCCGCCAGCCACCAGCCACCAGCCATCAGCCGCCTGTCGTTCACTTCCTTTTTTTTTCCATTGACTTTGCTGCTCTGTGCAAGCCACGTCCAATCAACACCCCTTCCGCACGGCGTCCACCACCACATCCGTAGCCCCACGTCCACACTCGCCATTCCTCTCCCGCCGTCATCCTCTCCATCCTCTCCATCCTCTCCACGCGCTAGCCATGTGGGCCTCACGCCTACTGTGCCTTGCTCTGGCCGTCCTTGCGCTCGCCTCGTCGGCACGGGCTGTGCGTACGTGCCGCCTGCTCTTCCCTTGTTCTGCCTCGACGCCTCTCCCGCTTTCCCTTCCCTTCCCTCCGCTTCTTCCCTTGCCGTCCCCCCTCCCTCCCTCCCTCCCCCCC
>NW_013657646.1:211273-216030 GCF_000142905.1 Thecamonas trahens ATCC 50062
TCCTCCCTCCCCGTCCCTTTCCCCTTTCCCCTTTTCCCCCTTCCCCGTCCCTTCCTTCCTTCGTCCCGTCCCCCTCCCCTCCCTCCCCCTCCCCCCCCCCCCCCCCCCCCCCCTCCCCTTCCCCTCCCGTCCCCTTACTTCTTCCCTCCCCTCCCTCCTTTGGCTCTCGGTCGCTGCGGTTGCAAGTGCTCGACACCCGAAGAGTAGACAGCACCTCTTTTTTTTGTGCTCTCGCCGTTTCTCACGCTTTCTCTCTGCCCTGTTACGCACTCGCAGTCGAGTTCTACCACACGCCGCCGGCCAACAGCGGCGCAGCGGCGGCGGCCGCAACGGTTGGCATCCGTATCCGGTCGTATACAGGGACACTCATTCAGATCGGACTCAAGACCAATATCGGCTCGGGCATCACTTACCAGGTCTACCGGTCGACGTCGCCGTCATCGGGCTGGTCAAAGGTGTACGACTCGGGGCTCGTCTCGTCGAGCATTTCCGGGGGCTACACCTCGCACTCGCTCACCTACTCGCTCACCTCCAACTACTACTACATCGTCCGCGCACGGTGGACGAGTACAACGCGGAACTTTTACTACGGTGACAACGTAGTGCCGTACACCAACGGTCCGACGACCTACGGCGGCATCTCCAGCTCGACGAACAACGCGGTCAACCGGATCTACGGAGTCCGCATCAAGCTTCGCTCCTGCACCCCGCTGCCCAAGCCGGCCAACGGTAACGTCAACCCAGGGACGACAACCACGTTCAGCTGCAACATGGGCTACACCCTCGCAGGATCGTCGTCGCGGACATGCCAAACAAGCGGGGTGTGGACCGGAAGCACAACGTCGTGCCCCAAGAAGGCCAACTACTGCCCGTCGCTGGCGGCGCCGTCTAATGGCGCGCGCTCGCCGTCGCCCTGCCCGCGCAAGTACCAGAACTCGTGCTCGTTCTCGTGTAATGCCGGCTACTCGCGTGGCGGCTCATCGTCGCGGACCTGCAATCTCAACACCTTTTCGTCGGGTGTGTGGTCCGGCTCGACCACGACCTGCAACCGCATCAACAGCTTTTGCCCAGCACTCTCGGCACCGTCCAACGGCGTGCTCTCGGCTGGCACCTGCTCGCGGTACGTTGGCTACTCGTGCGGCTCGGTCTCGTGCAACACCGGATACAACCGAGTTGGCCCGTCGTCGCGGACGTGCCAGACCAACGCGCGATGGTCGTCATCGGCTTGGTCGTGCGCCCTCGACACAACGTACTGCCCGGCGGTTCCTCCCGCGCCGACCAATGGGGTGTACACTTCCTCGTGCTCGGCGCGCTCGTACCTTGCCTCGTGCTCGCGTGGCTGCAACTTTGGCTACACACTCTCGGGCGCAGTGACAACGACGTGCCAGGCATCGGCGTTGTGGTCGTCGGGCACGCCGTCGTGCCTCCTCACGCCAGGCTACTGCCCATCATACCCGGTGGCGGCCAACGCAACGCGCGCACCGTGTGACGGAAAGCTCGGATCGAGTTGTGGCCCGACCCAGTGTGCACTCGGCCTGACGCTTGTCGGCGCTGCGACCCGGACCTGCACCGTCGGTTCGGCCGCAAGCGGGATCTGGTCCGGCCTTGAGCCGTTCTGCTCCTCGACGTCTGCGGCAGACTCGCTGACGACAGCAACGGCGGCAACCATCGTGGCCGGTACGCGCTGGGCCTTTGACGTCCTCCCGCGCGACGCTGGCGGCGTGCCCACCACTGCCGGCGTCGACATTGTCGACGTCGTCCTTGCCGGCACCTTTGCCGGCGAAGGCACCTCGACCGCCAACTCGACTTGGCTCCATCCCACCAAGTACGCGGTCACGTACAAGCCGCCTACCCTGGCGGGTGACCATAGCGTTGAAATCTGGCTCAACTCGTATCTGATGGGCACATACGTGCTCACCGTTGTGCCTGCTGCCGTCTCGGCACCGCACTCTGACGCCGATGGCGAGGGCATCCTGTCGGTGACTGAAGACGGCGGACTGTTCCTTCCGGGCCATGCCACGTCGTTTGTGGTCACGCCACGCGATGCGTACGGCAATAAGGTTGGCACAGCCGGAATCTCGCTTCCGGTCGGCCTCCTCCGCGACGCTCTCGGCGATCCGTGGCCTGTCTCAGCCACCATCGCCGACGCCGACACCTTTGTGGTCTCGTACATCGTGCCGGCGTCGGGGCGGTGGACGCTGTCGCTCACGCTCGACTTAGTCCCGATTGGCGCCTCGCCGTGGCTCATCACGGTCGCCATCGAGTGCCATCCCGGGACGTCGGCGTTCTCGGTCACCGGGCCGTGCGTCATCTGTCCCGAGAACACATACTCGGACCAGATCTCGCTTCGCGAGTGCCTGCCGTGCCCCGAAGCGAGCCAGGCCGGAGTCGGTGCATCGACTGTCACCAACTGTACCTGCGTGACCGGCATGTACTCGCCCGGTGGGGTGCCCGGCGTGGCGTGCATGCCGTGCCCGCTCGGCGCCAGCTGCAACGGCGGCGTTTCTAATCCGACGGCGCGCCCGGGCTTCTCGCCGGTCGATGGTTCGACCGACTCGTTTGTGCAGTGCCCGAACCCGTCTGCGTGCGCCGGTAACGGCGCGTGTAGCAGCGGCTACAAGGGCCGGCTTTGCGCCGAGTGCGACCTCGGCTTCTACCGGCTCGGCGCCGAGTGCAGACGATGCAAGACCGAGCTGACCGTTATCATGGTCGTCCTCCTCTTGGTCCTCGCCTTTGTCGGCTGCGGCGCGCTCGTCTACCTCAACGTCCAGCTCTCGGGCTCGCACATGTACGGCGCCGCCGGCGCCATGATTGGACTCTCGGCGCTGCAAATCATTGCTCTTGTCGGCTCGATCGATGTGGCCTGGTCCAAGACCGCGCGCGCCATTCTGGACGGCCTCTCGTTTGCCAACTTCAACGTCGACCTCACCTCGCCCGAGTGCTCGATGACGCTCTCGAACCCGTGGCTCTTCCGCTTCATCCTCACACTTTGCCTCCCGGTTGCCGGCGCGCTCATGCTTGCGCTTGTTGCGGCGCTTGTCCTTCTCTACGTCGTCCATCATCAGGGCAAGGCCGAGGTTGGGGTTTCGGGCGTCATCCAGGCCGCCGGCCGCTCGTACTTTCAGGTCCTCAACGTTGTCTACCTTCCGTTGATCTCAGCCACTTTTGGCGTCTTTGACTGCGTCCAAGTCGGCTCCACGGGCACATATGTCATGGCCAACGCCGCGTCGCAGCTCTGCTACACTCATTTTTACTGGGCCACCGTCTTTCCGCTCGCGGTAGTCTTCAGCATCGCATACGGGCTGGGCATTCCACTGGCGCTCGGCGGCATGCTGTGGCGGGCGCGGCGGCAGCATGACGAGATCATGTTCCATCTCAAGTACGCCTTTCTCGTCGCACGTTATCGCAGTGGCATGAAGCTGTTCGAGGTGGCGGTCCTCGTCCGCAAACTCCTTGTCGTCATCGCCCTTGTACTGTTTGGCAACGGCCGCCACGAGGCGCTGCTGGTCGTTGTAGTCCTCGCCGCAACCGCCATGCACGTCTCGCGGGCAGTCCCGTACGTCCGCTCCTCACACAACAACCTCGACACTGGCGCATTGCTTGCAACTATGTGCGTCATCATCGGCGCGCTTGCCGAACAGGGATCGGCCATGGGCGAGCTCGCCATGACCGGCGGGCTCATCGCCATACTTGTCGCTATTGTGGCATCGGTTGTCTACGACGTCGCCACCATGCGCAAGCGGCGGAACGATGAGTTCGCCGAGGGTCTCGAGTCGGCAGACCACGAGGCAGTGACCACCAAGGTCGAGTCCGAGTTTGAGATGGCGTCGTTCGGCTCGACCTCGGTGTGTGTCTACGAGGTTGGCGCCGACTCGATCACAGCCGGCGGGACAGCGACGGTCGGAATGCCTGGAGGCTCTATCGGGCCGCAGGCGTCGACGGCGGTCGTCGGGCCAGACACCTCGCTCCATTCGGCGACGCTGCAGTCGGCGACGTTTGATTCGTTTTACCAGTAGTTACGCCCGCGCTCACGCGTCGGCGGCCGTGGCCGAGCCCGAGAGAAAGGCGCGCAGCTTGTCGAGGGCGCGCCGGCGGTGTGAGATGGCGTTCTTGGCCTCCGAGTCCATCTCGGCAAAGGTCTCATCCGAGCCCTCGGGCTGGAACACCGGATCCCAACCAAAGTCTGTCGGTCCGCGCGGCGGGACGATGCTGCCTGGGCAGATGCCCTCAAAGACTACAACAGGCTCGCCCGGGCCAGCCGAGTAGGTAAACACACACCGCGCCTTGGCCGACTTGTCCTCGTACGCCATCAGTAGGTTGTTGAGCCCATCGTGGCCGAGCTTGGTCAGAAACGACTTGATGTACACACCCGGCAAACCGCCGAGAGCGTCAAACGACAGCGAGGTGTCCTCGCAGATGACCGGCCCACCCACAATGCTCGCCGCCAGCTTGCACTTTTCCGTCGCCACGTACTCGGGCTCACCCTGGTACTCGGGAACTGTTCCCCCCCCCCCCTCTGGTGGCTGGTGGCTGGTGGCTGGTGGCTGGTGGCTGGTGGCTGGTGGCTGGTGGCTGGTGGCTGGTGGCTGGTGGCTGGCGGCTGGTGGCTGGTGGCACCTGCTGCCGCACGGCCGCCCGTCGCCTGCCAGTTGCCACAGGTTGGCGCCAACCTCCCGGCCACCACCCACTCCACCCACACTCCACCACACACCCATGTCACAGCGCCCCTCCCCGCGCAAGGGTTCGCGGGTGGCAAA
>NW_013657646.1:216624-224508 GCF_000142905.1 Thecamonas trahens ATCC 50062
GCGCAAGGGTTCGCGGGTTGGCAAAAGGCCCACGCGGCACTGGCACGGGCTGTCGGCCGTGGCGGCGCTGACGCTGGTGACGACGGCGACGACGACGGCCCCAGAACTGGCGGCCGAGCTGGCGGCGGCCGACGGAGCGGTGGTGGAAGTACTGGCGGCGGTGGCTGCGGCGAGACAAGCAGCCAGTGCTCGCGCGCCACGGCGCGGCGGCCCGTCGCGTGACGCCGCGCTGGAGGCGCTGGCGGCCGACGCTGTCGCCGCGCGCAAGGCCGGACGGCTCGGCACGCCGCTGCTGCGGGCGGTGGCGCGCAAGCTCGGGCAGGGGGATCGGCTGGCGGACGCAGCCAAGGGCCTCGAGACCGAGTTGGAGGCCGTCCTCCGCGACTATCACAAGCTGAAGGCCAAGCACACCAAGGCGCTCGGGCGGGCCAAGGTGCTCAAGGACGGCCTGCGCCGGTCCAAGGCCGCCCGTCGCGACGACGCTGCCACTACCTCGGCGCTCATCAAGTCGGCGCACAGCTACATTGACGCCAACGTCCGCGCCCGCTTTCCGCAGGCGCGATTTCCGGCGCTCGCCACCCTCCCGCCGCTCCCGGCAAACGTCAAGATCAAGGACGTGAGCGCGCTGCTCAAGTCCCTCGTCCGCGCCCTCCTCGCTGACATTGTCACCCTCCTTGGAGCCTCGGGTGCCGGCTCGTCGTCGGCGGCCGCAGCCGAGACCAAGGCTGTCGCCGCAAAGGTCGCCGCCCAAGTCGCTCGCCTCCGCGATGATGACATGGCAGCGCTGGAGGCCTACAAGACCGAGGCACAAGCCCGTGTGGCCGAGGCGCTCGAGAGGCTCGCCCTCCGCGAGAGCGAGCTTGTCGCTGACATTGAGATGGAGCGCGACGAGCTGGAGTATCAGATCGAGAGCCTCCGCCGCGAACTTGCCAGCGCGCAGCGTTGCGCGCCGTCGGCCAACTCGAGCCCGGCACCGCTTGCTGCTCACCACACCTCGCTCGCCGCCGCTGAGGCTGCGTTCGAGTCGTTGCTAGCCGACGCCGACGCCCGCGGCGCCAGCTCGCCCGACGCCGCTGCTGCTGCCGCCGTCGCCACAGCCCTGCTTAACCTGCCCGAGCCGCCGCCGGCGGATATGGGCGACTACGAGGGCGACGACGTCCGCGCCCAGTGGAGCGTCTCTGAATGGGACTCGGCGCTTGCGCTCGAGCGCGAGCGGCGAGCGGCGCTTCAGCACCGCTATGAGGCTGTTGTGGCCCTCCTCCACGACCGGACCAAGGACGCGCTGACCGCGGCGACTCGCCTGCCCGCACAAGGCGGTTCCACAGTCTCACCGTCCAAGGCTGCGGCACTCAAAAGCCGGCTCGAAGCCGAGCTTGCGTTCTCAGATAAGCTCCGCGCCACCGTCGAGCGGCTGCAGTTTGAGCTCGAGGAAGCCCGCGCCGAACTGGCTGCACTGAGAGAGCAGTCGATGGCGCAGGTGGCAGCACTGTCGCCGCCACACCGGCCGCATGCCCATCTCGATCTCTCGGACATTTACTCGCACGACCACATGGCGCTCGAGGAGCTCCACGCCAAGCACACCGCACTCGCCGAGCGAATGGCGCAGGTCCAGGCTGCGCGGGTAGCAGCCGAGGCCCGTGCCGAGGCCGCCGAGGTCGCCGCCGCCGCCGCCGCCGCCGCCGCCGGCGAAAACGACGCTGGCCTTGCAGATGTCTACGCCCACGACCACAAGGCGCTTGCTGAGGCCCAAGCCCGAGCCGATGAACTTGCCGAGCGGCTGGTCAAGGCGCTCGAGGGCAAGGCGGCGGCCGAGTCACGGGCAAGTACTGGAGCAAGCGTGGCGGCTGAGGAGCTTCGGGCCGAGCGCGATGCGGCGCGGGCACACGCAGCCCGGCTGGAAGACGACCTCGCGTTCTACGTGGCGCATTTCAAGGACCTGACCGCCGACGAGGTCGAGCTCTCACGAGTCGAGCTCCTCACTAAGCGAGTCGAGCTACTGCAGCACGAGCTCGCTTCCGAGCGGGCCAAGGGACGCGGCTCGGATCCCGAGTGGGAGATGGTCCTTCGCGAGAAGCGCCAGCTTGAGGCGCAGGTCCGCAACCTGTGGGCCCGCAATCGTACGCTCGAGGGCGAGAGCGGCGGACAGAGCGACGTCTCGTCCACGGCGCTGCACGATGCCGAGCTCGAGCGGACCAAGCTTGCTAACCAGCTCCGGCTTCTCCAGGAACGGTTCAATGTCCGCGCTGCCGCCGACGAGTACGAGCTGCAGCGGCTGCGGGCGCAGGTGGCGGCATCGCGGCGGCGGCCTGCCACGGCGACGTCAGCAGGCGGAGCAGCCGCAGAGCCGCATCCAGACACACCAGCGCCGCAATCGCGGCGACGGCGGCGGCGGCCCGGAGCCGAAGCTGACCCGTCAGCCGTTCTCTCCGAGCTCGAGGTGACGCGGCTCGAATCGGAGCTCAACGCAGTCCGCCGAGAGCGGAGCGCAGTCGATTCGGAGCGTAAGCGGCTCGAGGCAGCGCTGGTGGCAGCACAGAGTGGTCGGCAGCGGGCAGCATGATGTCATTTTACGAACAAAGACCTGCTGCGCTACCGGCGGAAGCGGAGGAAGAGGCCGAGGCCTGCGGTGAGGGCGACGCCGAGGCCACCGAGCGCAACGAGGGCGCGGGTGTGCGCGGCAGCGGCGAGAGCGGCGTGTGAGACCACGTCCTTGTTGGCCGAGTGGACGGCCCTGGCGGCGGTCTCCAGCTCGGCAGTCATGCGATCGACGGCGGCGGCGGCGTCGGCAGCTGCTGTCCGGTGCTCGCCAGCCTCCTTCTCGAGCGCCTTGTAGCGTGCGGCAAGGGCGGCGAGGACCTGGCTCTGGGCCTCGACCTGGCCGGTCAGCTGGGCCACGTTCTTGACCTCGACCTCAAGGCGGGCCTCAAGCTCAGACTTGGCGGCAGTCACCTCGCGGGCCGAGGCGTCGGCGGTGGCGACCTGTGAGCGGAGGGCGTCGGCCTCGCGGCGGGCGGCGGCAACCTGGGCCTCGAGCTCGGGCACCTTGGTCATAGCGTACTCGTTGTTAGCCTCCGACTCGGAGGCGAGGAGAAGCTGCAGTGCCTGGGCAACTTCGATCTGGTCGGCGAGCTGGGCCTTGATCGCGTCGGAAGCGGCCTCGTCATAGTCGGCCGGAAGTTTGGCCTGCGCCACGGCGTGGGTCCATGCGGCCTTGCGTGAAGCAATCGCCGCCACAGCGACCGAGTCGGTTTCGGCGTAGCTCGGTGCAACAATAGTCAGCTGTGACTCGGTGGCGGCTGCAAAGGCGTCGGGCGAGGCCCAAACACCGGTGGCGAGGCCGGCGGCAAAGGCGGCGCCGAGCGCAGTCGTCTCCAGCATGGCTGGGCGCTCAACCGGGATCCCGATGAGATCGGCTTGGGTCTGGAGGAGCAAGTCTGAGGCGGCCATGCCGCCGTCGACCCGCAGCGAGGAGAGGGCCACGTCGGGCGCGTCGGCAGCCATGGCCACCAGCACCTCGGCAGTGCGGAAGCACGGCGCCTCGAGAATAGCACGTGCAATGTGGCTCTTGTTCGACTTGAGCGTGAGGCCGGCAATGACGCCGCGAGCGTGCGGAGTCCAGTGCGGCGCAAAAGGCCCGAGAAGGCCGGCACAAAGACGACCCCGGCGGTGTCGTCCACCGCCGTCGCGAGCTCGTTGATCTGCTTCGGCGAGTCGATGATGCCGAGGTTGTCGCGCGCCCAACGCACACCGAGGCCTGCCACAGCGACCGAGCCCTCAAGCGCGTAGTGGACCGGCGCGTCTGGGCCGAGCTGGTAGGCAACGGTGCCGAGGAGGCCGGCCGACGAGAACCGCGGCGTGGTGCCAACATTGAGGAGCATGAAGCAGCCGGTACCGTACGTGTTCTTGGCGAGACCTGCAGCAAAGCACCGTTGGCCAACCAGTGCCGCTTGTTGGTCGCCGAGGCAGCCGGCGAGCGGGACGTGAGCAAGATCCGGCACGACGGCCGGGTCAATGCGGCCGTATTCCTCGGCCGAGGACACAATGGTAGGCAGGGCAGTCGGTGGGAGGTCAAACAGCTCCAGTGCCTCCGACGACCACTTGAGGCTTGACAGGTCCATAAGACACGTCCGCGACGCGTTGGTCACATCGGACACGTACACATCGCCGCTTGTCAGCCGGGCGATGACAAAGGCGTCGACGGTGGAGAGGCGCAGGTCACCGTCGGCGGCGGCGTCGGCCACGGCCGGCACATTCTCCAGCAGCCAGCGCATCTTAAAGGCCGAAAAGTAGGTCGACATGGGAAGGCCGGTGATGGCGGCCAGGGCGCGCTCGCCGCCAGCCTCGGCGGCAATGCGGTCGACAATGGCTGCCGTCCGCACGTCGGACCAGATGATCATCGGCGCCAGAGGCTGCCCGCTGGCGGCCGACCATGCCACCGTCGACTCGCGGTGGTTGGTCACGCCGACGCAGCCAATGGCTTCGGGAGCAATGCTGGCCTCGGCCTCGGCCGCCGCCACGCCCGCCGCCATCACCGCCACGCACGCCTGCAGCACCGCCTCGGCGTCTTGCTCCACCCACCCGGGCTGTGGCGTCGCCGTCGGCACCTCTTGCGCCACAGACGCCGCCACCGTCCCGTCGTGCTGGAAAACAATGAACCGTACCGACGATGTGCCTACGTCCAGTGCCGCCGCATACTCTGTAAAGGGGGGAGATGGAGAGGGTGAGGAGGAGGGGAGGTAGGAGGAGGTAGGGGGGGGCGGTGATCGATCACTGCCTGCTTTCGCCGTTTTACGGAAAAGGTCGTACTCTGGTCAGCCATGTTGCGCGGGGAAGTGTGGGTGTGTGGGGTGGGGGTGGTAGGAGGTACGGTGGGGGTGGGGTGAGATGGAGTGGGAGAGGGGTGAGTTGGTGGGGGTGGGGATGCTGAGGCTTTGCCAGAGGCAGTGGAGGTGACGAGGGAGGACGGCGTCTTGATCCTGACCGTGGGCCGTCGGGCGGCGGTTGGCGGTGGCACGCGGCAGGTGGCACAGAGCCGGCGTGTTCCAAGGTCCGCACAAGGGTACGTGGATGGGCCTAGAGCAGAGAGCACCACACCCGTCGCTGAGAGCGGTGACAGCGGGATGTCTGACGACGAGGCTGCGCTGCTGGAGCTGCTTGCACTCGAGGGCGCGGGTGAGGGCGAGGGTGAGGGCGAGGAGTACGAGGTCGAGTACGAGTACATCGAGGTGGAGGAAGTTGACGACGACGGCGACGGCGTGGTTGACCGCGTCTTGGTCGATGAGGACGGCGACGGCAAGGCCGACGTCGAGTACACTTTTGAGTATGTCGAGGTTGAGGTCGATGGTGGTGACGGAGACGGCGGCGGCGGCGACGATGACGACGACGACGAACTGGGCCTGCTTGACGCGCTGCTGGCGGACGGCGACGGCGAGGAAGAGAAGGAAGGAGGCGATGGCAGCGGGGCCGGCGGAGGGGATGCGTCTGATGGAGATGGGCCCAGTGACGATGGAGGCGCCGAGTTGGATGCCCTGCTGGCGGCCGACGACGACGACGACGACGACGACGACGAGACCGGAGCGGCCGGGCAAGGTGCTACCCGGAGCGCGGGCGGTGACGACGATGACGACGACATCAACGATCTTAATGCGCTGCTTGCTATGGGGAGTGGTGACGACGAGGTAGATGGAGGCGCAGACGGCGTCGGCAGTGGACAGGCGGCGGTGGCGTCGGGCTCGTTCTCGGCCGAGGCGGACGCCATTGACGCGCTCATCGACGAGCAAATGGCCAATGATGAGAACGTCGAGGAGGACAAGGGTGCCGATGAGACGATGGATGCTCTGCTTGCGCTGCAGGAGTTCTCGGACGATGACAAGGCTGGCGGCACCAACGACGATGACGGCGGCGATGACGAGGCCGATGCCGCGCTGGCGGCGCTGGACGCGCTCATGGACGATGATGACGACAACGATGCGGCGGCACTGGCAGTGCTGGAGAGTGTTGCAGACGACGGCGACGGTGCCAAGCCGACTGACGGCGATGGCAACGACGATGGCGCGAAAGAGGCGGATGCGGCACTGGCAGCGCTTGCCGCTCTAGGTGAAGACGATGATGACGACGGTATCGACGACGGCAATAGGATCGACGTAGACGGTGGTGGAGTTGCGTCCGACAATGATGATCCGGCCCTGGCACTTTTGGAGGCTGTGACTAGTGAGGATGGAAGCAATGGTGACGATGCGTTGGCGGCGCTCGATGCGCTGGCCGACGACGAGTCGGACAACGACGCCGATGCACTCGCCATGCTTGCTGCGCTTGGAGCCGACGACGGCGATGAGCCAGTCAAGGCTGCTGCAGGTGGTGCAAGCGACGACGGCAGCGAAGAGTTTGACTGGGCAGCGCTTGGAGCCGACGACGACGATGAGCCGGTCAAGACTGGCGCAGGTGGTGCAAGTGACGACGGCAGCGCAGAGTTTGACTGGGCAGCGCTTGGAGCCGACGACGACGATGAGCCGGTCAAGGCTGGCGCAGGTGGTGCAAGTGACGACGGCAGCGCAGAGTTTGACTGGGCAGCGCTTGGAGCCGACGACGACGATGAGCCGGTCAAGGCTGGCGCAGGCAACGAGAGTGGTGGCGGCTCCAGTGGCTTTGATTGGGCCGCACTTGCCGACGACGAGAGCGACGAGAGCGGGTGTGGCGGCGGGTCGAGCTCGCCTTCGTTTGCGTTTGGCGACGGTTCATCAGGCAGCGACGACAGCTCCAGCTTTTGTTTCGACAAGAGCACGGATACCGAGTCCGGTGCAAACCTTTTCGGGAGCTCGTCAGCCAGCAAGTCAGAGAGTTTCGGCTTTACCCTTGGCGACAGCGACTCTGGCGAGAGCGACGACGAAGGGCTGTCAGCGTTCATGTCGACCGACTCGGAGGAGGAACCCATCAAAGCGGTGATGATGAAAGCAGCAGTCGGCAAGGAGAGTGCTGGGCGGCGGCGGCGGCGGCACCGGCGGGTGAGCAAGCATCGCGATGTGCGTGGGCTTGGGCTCTCGCCATCGTACGATCCGCGACTCGACCCGCGGTCGCCGGTCTTTGATCCGTCACTTGCTGCGTACGACGCACGTCTTGATCCTGCGTCGCCGATGTACAATCCACACCACCCCGCCGGGGTAGCGCATCCCTACATTGCACCGGCGCTCTCGCCAGCCGAGGTCGAACAGCGGTATGCACTGGCGGCGACTGCTGCCGCAGCCGCAGTGGCGGCCGCCGTCAAGGCACCGCTTCCGAACCACAGCTCGCCGCCGCCTCACGCTCGCAGCAGCGTCTCGCGTCGACGGGCGAGCCACAGCCACGGACATGGACACGGGCACCACCATCGCCGCGGCTCGTCTGCTGTTGGATCGCCGATCCACTTTCGCCCTGAGCATGGCTCACCTTCGCCGCCTCCAGCAGCTGGGCGATCGCCACTGAGCCGACCGCCTACAACGGCGGCAGCGCCGGGGTCGGCGCCTCAGGACCGGCGGCGGTACGAGCAGCGGCGGAAGCGCGAAAGTCCCCGGCGCAAGCGGTCGCGGCGAGAGAGCCCGCGGCGAGAGAGGTCGCGACGAGAGAGGTCGCGGAAGCGCAGCGCACGCAGATCGCCGAGGCATCACGGCTCGAGTCCGAGATCACAGCGGCGGTCGCGGCGGGGGTCGCGGCATCGGTCGCGGCACCGGCATCGGTCGCGGCGGGGGTCGCGACATCGGTCGCGGCGGTCGCGGCACAGCCGCAAGCGCTCACGGTCGCGGTCGCGGCGACATGGGCGACGGCATGGGCGGCGGCGCAAGACGTCACCAACCGTGTCGGAGATTGCGGCCGAGGTCCGGGCGCTCGAGGCGCAGTCTGCCGTGTCGCTCG
>NW_013657646.1:224608-237226 GCF_000142905.1 Thecamonas trahens ATCC 50062
CGCGGCGACCGGCGCGGCAGCTGTGAACGCGCGCGGAATCCCGCGCGATGCGGCGGCGCGCAACGCGCTCCACCTCGCATACCTTCGGCAGCAGCAGCAGCTGTTGCAGACGCTCGCGGGAAGGGTGTAGAAAAGTAGGCTGCGGTCCATTGTTTCGTTCACTGTGGGGCGCGCCGTCGCGCGTTCGAACGGCAGTGGGCACGGGGGATGCAATAAAGCAAGAGATATCGGGCGTGTTAGGCCTCGAGGGCGGCAAGCTCGGCCTGCATGGCGATGCGCTGAGCGCGGAGCTTCTCCAGGCGGGCGATCTTGTCCGAGGCGACAGAGGAAGCCGTAAGAGTGGCACCGCCAGCGGCCGCGACCTTGTTAGTGAGCGCGGCGTGGTGGTCCTGGAGGGCGACGATGGCGTCGATGGCGTGGTTGAGGATGGCGAGCTGCGAGAGCGGCAGGTCGGTGAGCTCGGGCATGGTCGACTTGAGCTGGCGCAGGAGGAGGGTAAAGCGCGGCGGAGCAGGGGTCGACGACGAGACGGCCGAGGTGAACGAGCCGAGCGGGCGCATGCGCTTGGACGGCGGGACGCCCATGGTGGCCATGGACGAATCCATCTTACGCTTGTACGAGAGGTGGTCAGCAGCGTCCTTGGGCCCGCTGAGCAGGGCCATCGAGGCGAGCTGGTGGAGGCCCGGGTTGACGGCGCCCGACGGCGACGACGGGTTGGTGTGGGCGGGGCGGGCCGGCGCTTGAGCCATCGGCGGCATCGGCGGACGGGTGTTGGGCGGGAAACCGGCGTGGTGGCCATGTGCCTGCGCGGCTGCTGCTGCGGCGGCGGCGTTCATCATGTGCGCCGGCGGGACGCCCATGGCGGCCATAGCGAGCGACATGCCCATCGACATGAGAGCCTGCGGCGGGACCTGGCCGCCCTGCATACCCTGCATACCCTGCATACCCTGCATGCCCTGCATCATTTGCATGTAGAACATAGCCTGGGCCTGCGCAGCAGCGGCAGCCTGTGCGCGGACGCGGGCCTGCACCTGGGCGTGTGCATCATGGCCAGGGTGCACCGCGGGAGGAGGGTGCGCAGGTGGATGCGCCGGCGCGTGCGTAGGTGCGTGCGTAGGTGCGGGCGCACGCACAGGTGCGTGCGCAGGTGCGGGAGCAGGCGTGGGCGCCGGCGCCTGGACCGGCGGGGCCACGGACTCGGCCTTGACGGCAGTCGGCTTGGTGACCTGCATCGGCTCGGGCGCGGTGACCGAGGAGGCGGCGGCGGCGTTGGTGAGAAGCGAGAGAGCGCCAGCGGTTCCCGGACGGGAGGAGTGAGCAGAGTCGCCAAAGTCGTCGCGCGGCGACGGAGTCTGGGCCGAAGAAGCCGCGAGGTTGCGCCGGATGTGTGACGGCGCCGGCATGGCCGGTCGGGTGGCAGGGCCAGGCGACGGCGGCGTGGCCGACCGCGACGACGAGACCGAGCGGGAGGAGGCCGGAGCAGCAAGAATCTGAGGACGGCAGGCACGCGGGTTGAGCGCGAGGGCCGGGGGTGACGAGTGGCTCTTTCCTGAGGGGTGGGTGTGGGCTGGGGACGAGTGCGGGCGAGTTGACATCATATTTTGGGGCAACGGGAGAGTGCCGGCAGATTTTCAGCGGTGCGACGGCAGGAAGGCAGGGACAGCAAGCACGTGGGTGTGGGTGTGGGGGGGGGGGCAGCTCGCTTAAGAGGGGAAGGCGAGGGGCGAGGGACAGGGATTTGGGCCTGTGGGGGGTTCGGTTCTGGAATACGGAGCGGAGAGTTGTTTGCGCGGGACGAAGGGGTGCGGCGGTGCCTTGCGGAGGAACGGGGGCTCTGCGGGTGTGGCGTAGAGAGCGGTGTGACCCACGCCAGCGTGTAATTGGGACAGTTTCTTGGGCGAGTCCCCTCCTCCGCCCACGAGGGTATGGCCATTCGGAACGAAGCAAGAATCCTACGCTTGAAGGGACAAGCTGGGCCGTATACCACTGCTGCCACTAAGGGCTTGATGACCTTGGTTGCACATGAGGCTCTCTGTATCCCCCCACATGCCCATCCCTGCAGGAGGGTGCTGACGTTGCCGGCCGGCGCTTCCGTGCAGCAGTTTCACGTTGCTAGCGCACAGCGAAAACGGACGCTTCGGCCACTCGCCAGGCGGCGGTACGCGACCGGTCCGTGCAGACTGTTCCAGGCAGCTACAATACCGGCGAGTAGCATAGGTTGTACAGCACTGCATTCCCCCCATTGCAAGTTCCTTGTTTTTATGTGGCTATGCTCACGAGTGCTGCAGCCGCTTGGCGGGGCATGCCCCCACCCGGGCCGTCGTGCTCCACCACCTTAAAAATCGGCATCCCGCACATACGGCGCGACGCAACGTGGACCCGGCAGTCACTTGTGCGACCCTTGTTCCGCAGAGTGCCCAGCCAAGGCGCATGCCAGTGACTGGGCAGCACTGAGCAGGTAGCAGAGGGGGAAGGGGGCCCCGAGGGGATTGGCCTTTGCTCCAGGTAGGGCATGGGCTGCGCATTGGTCTCGAGGCGGGGGGGGGGGCGCATGCTGGTGGTGGTGGTGGAGGTGGTGGAGGTGGTGGCGCACGTTGACGTGGCCAATGTGCCTTCCGAGAACAACGAATTTTTGCAAAGTTGAACAAACCTTTGCGGCAGGAAGGTGCGGCACTATTGACCATTGCGAACGTGGTGCGGCTGTCGTGCTGGGGGAAGGGGCGGGGGCAAGGGGTGGGGGGCGGGAGGGGGGGGGGGGAGGTCGGGGGTGATGCGGCACAAGGCTGAATGACAGCTGAGATCTGTGCTTGCATTGCGGGCACGCCATGTGCACATTGTTCGTAGTGGGAAGGATGGGCGAGGGGCATGGGTGGGTACCCCAGCCTTGGTCTTGTGCCCTGCCTCGCTTTGTGCCAGGCATGCTCTGGGCGGTGCACCGGCCACCACTCTCTTCCGACCTCGCATATGTGCCATGCTATTACCACTCGCTGCACGCGCGTGACCTGACGAATGCGTGACTTTCGAAGCACGGCCACCAAGGCCTGGCCTGCTCGCACACTAATCGGCTGCTGCTCCTCACTGTCGCATCCACAATCCAACAAATGATGGCGGTGGTGCCGCTGCTGCCGAGCGGTGACGCTCACCGAACTCTTGCCCAATCGATGCCTCACGGGGCCGCGCCCGGGTCCAGGCATACAGATCGGACCATGTTGCGCACGACTAGAAGCCATGTGGCCCACGCATGCTATCCAAGACTTGGGCCATCAAATCCCATCGGATGGGGAGGTAGGTCCCTTGCTCCGGGCGATCGAGGCCGCCATTTGCTCGTGAATCAATGGGTGCGTTCGAATCGACAGTCAAAGATGGCATCCCCCCCATCCCTCCCTCCCCTCGTGGCCGCCACACCCACCACCGCACTCGAGACAGTCATGGTGGCAACCCGGCGACGCGGACGCAAGGGTTCGAAGAAGAGCAGCGAGGACGAGGCGGGACCGGTGGACCTGTCGCCGGCAGTGGCGGCGTTCGAGGCTGCGCTGCTGAAGCGGTTCGCGGCAAGCGGTGGCGAGGATGGCCGGCGCGGCGAGGGCTCGGTGAGCGACGAGGATGACGACGGCGAGGTGGTGATGATGAGCCTGGAGACCAAGGATGAGGCGCGAGTGCGCAAGGTGGCGGAGATGATCCAGGCGCGGCGGCCGATCCGGCTTGCGTGTGCGCTCGATTCGGCGTTCCGGAGCGGCCCGCGGTGGCGCAACGCCCGCAGGTGGGCCAGCCACCGCCAGGCGGCCGAGTCTCACCGGATGGCGGAGCTTGAGGCGGCGATTGTGGTTGGCCCAACGCTCGAGGCCGAGCGCAAGGCGCCGCATCCGAAGGCGCACAAGGAGGAGCGCCGCAAGTTCAAGGAGCACTCGGCCAAGTACGCGTCCAAGGACTGGTTCAACATGCCGGCGCCCGAGCTCACCGCCGAAGTCAAGCGCCAGCTCGACGTGGTCCGGCTGCGGGCGTACACCGACCCCAAGCGATTCTACCGCAACATCCATGGCGACTCGATCAATCGCAAGAACCACAAGTACCCCAAGCACTTTCAGTTTGGCACCGTCATCGAGTCTAAGAAGGACTTTTACTCGGCCCGCATCGCCAAGAAGGATCGTGGCAAGGACCTTGTCGACGAGCTGCTCAAAGACGAGAAGGTTGCCGCCTACACCGCCCGTATTGTCCGTGACAAGTCGGCTGCAGGCATGGTCGGCCGCTACGAGGGCAAACGCCGCAAGCGCAAGAACCGGACCAAGGCCTTTGCCGAGCGCCGCCAGAAGCGCCAGAAGCAGGGTCGCGCCTAGCCGCGCAAGCCCGGCGAGCTGCACAGCCTAGCCTCTGTCTCAGTTAGCTCGCTTTACTCTGTCTTGCCCATGCGCTACTTGGCCTTACTTGAACGAGAACCTCACCTTGACCAGGTAGCGGATGATGACTTGCGACTCGTCGTAGACAACAAACTCGTCGTAGAGGAGCGACGAGTCTGTGTCGAGCCTGGCCGGCACTGGCTTGCCGAGCGGGACTCGGACACCGTTGCTCATCTTAAAGACGTGCTTGGGATTAGTCCGCGTCTTGCCCTCGCCGTGGGTCGAGTGCGTGCCCGGTGGTGGGCCGTCGAGTGGCTCGGCAGCGCGTGCCTTGTAGCTCGTTCCGAGCGCAAACTCGGCGAGGACAAGGAGGCCTACGTCGGCGGTCTTGGTCGCCCAGCAGTACTGCGCAGCCTTGGACACCATGTCGGTGCCGTAGATGCCCTTGCCAAACATGTAGCCGGTGACAGGCGCTTCGGCGGCGCGATGCGGAGACCTTGCCGGAGGATGCCGACCATGTTGGACATCCGCGTCCCGTGCCAGAGGAGGGTGCGGTTGGCAAGCGCGCCGTGGGGCGCGTAGCGGGCAGATGCACCGGCACGCTCGACCTCGAGGATGTCGAGCACCTCGAGCGAGTACCGCTTGTGGGTCGGGGCGTGTGTGTTCTTGGCATACATCCGAATCATGGTGTCGACGTCCGAGCCCGGCGCCACCGGCGCCATGGTTGTCTGTAGCATGTTGTACCGCGCGGTGATCGGATGGAGGCCCGATGAGGTCGCCACAGACTTGAGGCTCTTGGTCGTGGCCTGGATGTCCGACAGCGCGTCCATGAGCTGGATCTTGGTTTTGAGCATGTCGATCGAGTCGATGACCGGCGGTCGCCGCATGCCGAACACGTGCGGCACGAGCGTGTAAAAGTTGGACGAAAGGTCGGTGAGCACGTGACGCCGGCCCGGCCCGTTGAGCTCGTCCTCGATCTCCTTGAGCTTGGCTCGTCCCTTGCGGACGTGCGATTTTTTGAGCTTGCCCAGCGGAAGCTTGTTGGCGTCATAATCCATGCTCATCACCCGCGACGTCGTCGAGTTGAGGTCGCAGATCATCTCCACCACTGCCTGTACACTCAGCGGAAGGCCGCACGACGGCCCGTCGTCCTGATCGTCATCGCCGCTTCCACCTGCTGTCGCGGCGGCCGTCAGCGGCTTGGCTCGCTTCGGTGGCGGCACCGGTACCATCGCTGTCGCTGCCGCTGCCGCCACAGGCTTGCCCGCCAGCAAGCCTTCCAGCCATGACGCCGGCACAACCGGCACGCCAAGGCTGAGCGCCGTCTGTTCCTTGACCGTATTCGAGCCGGGGTTGGCAGTAACCAGGTAGTCAACGCTGGACGAGACCGACGTGACAACCGAAGCCCCAGTCGCCGCAATCTGCTTCTCAAGCTTGTTGCGGACAGTGCTAAACCGACCAGTGAGGCAGAGACAGAGGCCGGCGATCGAAGTCGGGAGTGCCGCACTGGCTGGAGCTGCCGGCGGCGACGGCTGCCGCTTGCGCTTCTGGCGTGCTCCTCGTGATTGAGCGGCCACGCCCGTTGCCTCAAAGTCGGCCTCGTCGGCACGCTTTCCGCCGGTCACCGCCGCCGCCAGCCAGGCCTCGGTCACCACAAACGCCGACGTTACCGACTGGAACTTGGGCGGCGGCTCGACACCGTCCGGCAGGACGACGTGTGAGACACGCGCCGCCGAGAACCGCTTCACCACCTCGGCGCCGAGCGCCTCGGCCGCCGCCGAGAGCGCTGCCTTGTCGTCGGCAAACGACTCACCACGCGGCGCATGCAGGAACAAGCAGCAGTCCTCGAGCACCGTAGACGCTGTGGCCGATGCTGCTGCCGCCAAACGGCCTGGCCCCGCTGTCGCAAGGGTCGCTGCAGCAGGTCCGCTGGCGGTTGCGCCGGTCTCCTTCAGCGAGTGCGGGGACCAGTCGACGAGCGCGCCGGCAGCAACAGCCGCAGCAAGCCAGTCCTCAGACACAACCGGGACCGAGAGCGCCGTGGCCTTGCGGATCTTCTTCGAGTCCTTGGCCACATCGTCGGGCACAGCCATGACGTAGTCGACGTCTGCCGTGCAGACAAAGGTCGCTGTCCCGCCTGCAGCCTCGACCGCTGCCGCAGCGTCCTGGCGCGGACCAAGGCCGGCGTACTTGGCCGACGCCACGCACACAGTCACGCCAGCCAAAGCCATACCGTGGTGTGTGGAATTGGGGGAGGGGGGGGGGGGGGGGGGAGTCAGGTGAGCAAACTCGTGTGTGGCGGCCGTTGGCAGGTGCTGGAGCTGCTGCCAAGAAAGGTCGTGGTTTACGAACGGTCACGCGCTGCGGCCACCACCACCTCCTCCTCCACCTCCTCCACCTCGAGGCACAAACACGGACCGAGACGGAGAGTTAAAGACGGTGCAAGGGGACGGACACTTGCCTGTGCAGCTGCAGACCACTGCACCGCTGGCCTGGGCGTAGGGCATCCACACACACTCTCTCTCTATCTCTCTCTCTATCTCTCCTCCCCTCCCCCTTCCCCTCGCTTCCCGTTCACCATGTTTGGCGCAGCTGGGTCAGGCGAGTCGGACGACGACATGGCCTTTCTGACAAAGGCGCCCAAGAAGCGCGGAAAGAAGTCGGCGGGTGGGAAGAAGGGCAACGCAGGCGCAGGAAAGAAGGGCAAGGCAGGCGCTGGGAAGAAGGGCAAGACCAAGGCAGGAGGCGACAAGGCCCGAGGCAGCAAGGCCGGTGGCGGTGCCAAGGCTAAAAAGTCGTCGCAGGGCGGCGGCCTCTTTGACGATCTCGACAACATGTTTGACGATGACGAGCCCGACATCCTCGACTTTGGCACAAAGACAAAGGCAAAGACAAAGGCACAGGCAAAGGCAAAGGCACAGCCAGAGGAACTGCCCAAGAAGACCTCGGCCAACGGCAGATCAAAGTCGCGCAGCAAAGCTGCGCGCAAGATCAAGTCCAAGACTTCCAAGGCTGGGGCCAAGTCCAGGTCCAAGCCCCAGGCCAAGGTCGTCACGTTCGAGTCGGACGCCGACGAGTCGGAACCAGAGCCAGAGCCGGAGCCCGAGTCCGAACCCGAGCCCGAGTCCGAAGCCGAAGCCGAGTCCGAGCCCGAGCCCGAGTCCGAGCCGGTGAAGCCGAAGAAGAAGAAGAAGAAGGGTGCCGGCAAGGGCAAGAAGTCCAAGACGAGGTCCAAGAAGACAGCTACTGACAGAGGTAAGAAGAAGAAGGGCGGCAAAGAGTCCAAGCCCAGCAGAGTGGCCGAAGAAGACGACGACGATGCCGGGGCCAGGGGCCCGATCTCCAAGGACGAGCTGTTTTCCGGCGGCGGCGGCCTGTTTGGTGGCGGTGGCGGCGGTGGCGGTGGCGGCGGCCTGTTTGACGACGGTCTGTTTGCGCCTACCAAGCCCAAGGCCAAGAAGAAGAAGACCAAGGCGTCCAAGAAAAAGGGCGCCGTGTCGAAGAAAAAGGGCGTGGCTTCCAAGAAAGGCAATGCGTCCAAGAAGAAGAGCAAGAAGAAGGGCAGCAAGTCGACCAAGACACCGGGCAAGGTCAAGACCGAAGCCGAAGAGTCGCTGGCGGCGCTTGGACTTGTCGACGACGGCGATGGCAGTGCTCCGTCGGACGAGTACTACTCGGACGATGACGGCGGCGCCAAGGCGACCGCTAAGACTCTGGCGGTCCAGGCTCAAGCGGTCCAGGCGGCCAAGAAGAGCGCTGTGACGGCCGAACCCGAGTACGAGTACTACTCGGATGAAGATCCGGTTGTGGCGGCCGTGAAGGCACCAGAGGGATCCAGAGCCGGCCGCAGTAGCCCGTCAACGTCGACAGTGAGTCCAGCACTCGCTGCTGAGGCTCTCGCCACGTCCGAGGCAGAGCCGCAGGCAGAGCCGGTCCGTGGCATGACCGACGCCGAGCGGATTGCGGCGCTGGAGGCCGAGCTCGCGGCAGTGCGACCCAACGAAATGTCGGCGACGGCGTCGACAGAGCTTGTGGGCAAGGTTGAGCCTGCAGCGTTTGGGTCGTCGATCCGCGAGTACGGATGCTACAGCTGCCGGACGACGTACGACGACTTAAGCATCAAGTTCTGTTCTGGCTGCGGCGGCGAATGCGGGGTGCTCATTGCACCGCTGACGGTGTGCTCGGCGTGTGGGCGAGTGGCAAACAAGGACGCGCGGTTCTGCACCGAATGTGGGTCAGGAGTGGTCGAGGCGTCGCAGCCGAAGTTTGAGTGCGCGAGCTGCACCCGCGAGCTCCCGATGGGCATCAAGTACTGCCAACACTGCGGTGGTGCGTGCCGGCCGGTGGCGCAGCTCTCGCGGCCGGTCATCATTGCCAAGCTCCGCGACCTCGAGTCGCAGTGGAAGACCAAACACTGGCTCCGCGAGGAGGCCGAGGCCAAGCTGGCACGGGTCGAGGGCCGTGCGCCGGCGGCTCGGGACGAGCTGGCTCTGGAAGAGTACGAGAAGCCTGTGCTCTCGGTCGAGACTGTGCTGCCGTACTACGCGCAGACAATGCTGACGACGACGAACCGGTTGGTGGCAGACACGGCTCTGCCCGGTCTGCGCGGGCGTGCCGAGGCGGCGGCGGCGGCGGCGCGGGCAGCCAACGAGGCCGACGCCAAGCGCGCCGAGGACAAGGCGACCGCGATGCTGTCAGCAACGGTGCTGCAGTCGGAGATTGCCGCGCTGACTGCGGTCATCAACGCGCTTGGCAAGGAGATCCTCGACTGGCAGCAGGCGCTGCGGGTGCTGCCGACGCCGTCGGCGGCGGGCGAGGCCGACCGCGGATCGCGGAGTGCCGCCGAGGCCTACGAGGCGCTGCGGGTGGCGCGGCTGGAGGCCGAGGCCGAGGCCCAGGACGCGCGTGAGGCTGCCGCCTTTGCGTCGCCGGCGCTCAAGCGGCGGATCGAGCTTCCCGCTGAGACCTTTGTGAGCAGCGTTAGCGCGCCCGGCGCCCGCGACACGCTCTGGGTCTGCGAGTGCTCGTTCACCAACCCGGGCCTCGCCTCGCGGTGCCTCGAATGCATGGCGCGGCGGCCGTCAGCGGCGAACTTGGAGCTGCGGCGCGAGCTACTGGCGCCCGAGCGTGTCGCCCGTGACGCGGTCCTCGACTACGACCTGGAAGTCGAGCAGGAGAAGGCGCTGGCAGCGATCGAGGCGGACCGTGTGTCTGCGGCAGTGGCGGCACGGGTGGCGGCCGAAAACAGGCTCCCGCCGCCGCCGCCTGATCACGAGGACGAGTTCTACGCCGCGCACCCGGGTGCGGCGGCAACGTACAACGTGCGGTCGGTCTATCCCTCGGTCGGCGAAGACGGCGAGCTGGATGGCTCCGACGGCGACGATGACGACAGCGCGGCGTGGGTCTGCAATTGCTCGGCGGTGAACCCGGAGCGGGCGACCCGGTGCGTCTCGTGCTCAGGCCTCAAGTCGTATTCGGTGGTGAGCACCCGTGCGACCGGCTCGGTCCTGGGCATGCTCGGCGCCGACTCGTGGAAGTGCCGGTGCGGGACCATCAACGTTTCGAGCGCAGGCAAGTGCGTCATGTGCACCGCGGGCAAGGACTCGGTCCTCGACTGGATCTGCGACTCGTGCCGCAACGCCAACCCTGCGTCGGCGTCGTCGTGCCTCCGGTGCTTTGCGCCGCTCATCCGCTGCGGCAAGTGCACCCGTAATCCTGCGGCCAAGTACTGCGACTACGGGCGGTGCTCGGCGTGCTGCCCGTCGTCGTCGGGTGTGGGGCGGCCGTGCTCGGCGATTAACCACCGCGTGTAAAGAGGCGTGGCGTTGCTCACTCGCGTAGATTTGTTCACTTTGCGGTCAGAGGCTAAAGGCTAGCAGAGAGGAGGACCCGCCATCACCAGCCGTCGGCACGACCGCAGCGCTCGCAGGCGCGCGGAGGAGGGGCATCGGGGTCGGCCTGTGGCACTGGATGCTTGCCGGCGGCGATCTCGGCCTCGAGGCGAGCGAGGGTGGTCTCGACGCGCTCGCACACGTCGTCCATCTCTTCGTCGGTGATGGTGAGCGGCGGGGCAAGGCGGATGATGTGGCCATGGGTTGGCTTGCACAGCACGCCCTCGTCCTTGAGCATGTGGCAGAGGTCTGTGGCCGACGCACCCTGCAGAGCCTCGGTGTCCATGACAAAAGCATTGAGGAGGCCCTTGCCGCGGACAGTCTTGATGAGCGGCGAGCGGAGGGCGGCAAAGCGGGCGCGGAAGGCCTCGCCCTTGGCCTGGGCAGTGGCGGCGAGGTTCTCCTCTGCGACGACGTCGAGGGCGGCAATGGCGACGGCGGCGCCGAGCGGGTTGCCGCCAAAGGTCGAGCCGTGGGTTCCCGGTGTGATGACGTCCATGACGTCGCGGTCGGCGAGGACGGCCGAGATGGGATAGATACCGCCGCCGAGGGCCTTGCCGAGCAGCACAATGTCCGGGCGGACGTTGTCGTGGTCGACAGCCAGCATGCGGCCGGTGCGGGCGATGCCGGTCTGGATCTCATCGGCGATAAAGAGTACGTTGTGCTTGTCGCAGAGGGCGCGGGCGGCAGCGAGGTAGCCGTCGGGCGGGACGACAACGCCGGCCTCGCCCTGAATGGGCTCGAGCAGCAGGGCGCCGACAGACTCGCCGTGCTCGGCGAGGGTGGCCTCGAGCCCGGCGAGATCGCCAAAGTCGACCTTGAGCTGGCCCGGGACAAGCGGGTGGAAGCCCTCGGTAGCGTCCGGGTCGCATGACATGGAGATGGCGCCGAGCGTGCGGCCGTGGAAGCAGCCGCAGGCCGAGATGATTTGCACGCTCCCGCTCGGCACACCCTTGACGTCGGTGGCCCACTTGCGGGCGATCTTGAGGGCCGACTCGACGGCCTCTGCGCCGGTGTTCATGGGCAGGACGGCCTCGTAGTCAAAGGTCTGACAGATTTTCTCGGCAAAGGCCGGGAAGATGTCGTTGTAGAAGGCACGAGAAGAGAGCGAGAGCGTTTGGGTTTGGTTGATGGCGGCGGCGACGAGCTTGGGATGGAGATGGCCCTGGTTGAGGGCCGAGTAAGCCGAGAGAAAGTCGTAGTAGTGGTTGCCCTCGGGATCCCACACGTTGAGGCCCTTGGCCCGGGAGAAGACTACGTCCAGCGGCGAGTAGTTGTGCGCTCCGTACTCGTTGTCCAGCGCAATGGCCTCCTCAGATGACAGGTCCGTCACGGGCTCAGCCGTTGCCACCTGCGGCTTGGCCTTGCTGCTGCCTGCCGCGGAGGCCGTCTGCGTCGATGCCGCCCGCGCAGCGAGTGCTGCTGCTGCTCCGCGGACGGTGTGCGGGAGTGTGAATGAGGTGAGGCGGAACATGGTAAGCGTAGGGGGGTGGCGTGCGGAGAGAAGTGGTGGAGGCGTTGGCAAAGTGGCAGCAGGTGACGTCGGTGCCGCGTCATGTGCTGGGCAGTCGCGACTCGGGCGCCGGGTTTCGGCGTCACGGGGTTGGGAGGAGGAGACGGAAGATGATGGTGTGTTTTCTCTGGGCTTCATGTGCGGCAGGGTATAGAGTAGCTAGCGGGTAGATGGGTACGCTGCAGTGCGCACACAACAGCCACGAGTCGGCGGCAGAGTGCTCGGGGCGCAGGGGCTGGCGAGCACGGGTCGACGAGATGTTGGTCAGAGAGGATCAAGAAAGAGAGAGAGAGAGAGGGAGACGGAGAGCGCACGCGTGAGGGAGCACGGGAGCGTCAGGATCTCCAGCTTAGAAACCGTGCACCTTGATGTTCTGGGCGTCGACGATCTGCTCGTTGACAAGGAACTCCTGGACGTGAGCACGCTGGTCGCCCTGCAGCTGGATGACGGTACCGTTCTCCTCGTCCTCGACGATGTTGCCGTTGCAGGCCAGCGACTTCTTGAGCGCCTTAAGCACGCGCTTAAAGTTGAGCTTGGGGGTGAGCCCCTGGACAGTGGTCAGCGACTTGCGGCCGTTGCGCTGCTGGATGCGGATGTGGACATACGAACCGACGTCACCACCGACGAGCTCGTTTTGGGCCTCCTGGAACGGGTCGAACGTCACTCCGAAGTCTTGCTCCAGGCTCATGCGCTGCGCGTGGGGAACGAGGGGGGAGGCGCGGGTGAGTGAGAGGCGAAGAGAGCCAGACTCGGTTGGTGGCGGGGAGGGGGGGGGGGGGGGGGGGAGGGGAGGGGAGGGGGAGGGGGAGGGGGAGGGGGCGGAGGGGGGGGAGGGGAGGAGGAGGTGGTGGGAGGGAAGGAGGAGGGAGGTGGTAGGGGA
>NW_013657646.1:237326-246196 GCF_000142905.1 Thecamonas trahens ATCC 50062
AGGAGGAGTGTGGGAGGAAGGAGAGGGAGTGTAGGAGGGGGGGGGGGAGGGGGGGGAGGCAGGGGGGGGAGTGTTGCTCGTGGGCCGAGTGCTCGATGCAGTCATCCTTCGCAAAAATTCCGGCCTTCTCTGTCCCTCTCACCCTTAGGGACGGGTATGGGCGGCGGGCGTGGGTGCCGACATGGGTGCGAGGAGGGCGGGGAGGGAGAGAGAGAGAGAGAATGTGTGGAAGGGAGTGAGGGGAGGGGAGGGGGGAGGGGAGGGGCGTACAGGATTCGGGAGGGAGAGAGTGAGATGTGGCGTGCCGAGTCTGGACGGAAGCAGGGAACGAGGTCGGCTTGTGGGGGGCTGGGGTGTGCGGGTGAGTTGTCGGTGAGTGTGAGTTTGTCGAGTGCGTCGGGTGAGTGTCTCGGTGTGGCCGGAACGACGACTGGAGGATGTCAACCCATGACATCAGCATGCCACACCAGTATGCGCAACATGGTGGCTCATTGTGCACATCTACGCCGTATACGTGTTCATGCACTGGCACATACGGTCTAGGAGGGGGAGACTGCGTTAAGATGGCGGTTGCTGCCCCAGGATGCCCGGCATGGTTCGGAACCGCCATCAGTCCGCCGTGTCCGACCCAGTGGTGTGAGCGGTGTGTCCCAGACTGACCCAACCCCCAGCAGCAGCGGCAGCACAAAACGCGGCGGCTCTGCACGCCACCGCCTCGCCATCGTCGCTATACACACACACACTCTCTCTCTCTCTTTCCAACTCATATATCATCATGTCTGCTACCACTGGCAAGCGCGGCATCGGCATCAACGGTACGCTCCCGACAACAGCGGCGTGCTCACGTATTCCCCTCCTCCTCCTCCCCGCACTCACTGCCACTGTGGTACGAGGGTAGGCCTCGGGCGGATCGGCAAGCTCGTGCTGCAGATTAGCGAGGGCCGTGAGGGGTGCCCGGTCCAGGTTGTGGCCATCAACGACCCGTTCATGTCGTGCGGCGACATTGTGTACGCCATCAAGTACGACTCGGTCCACGGCCGATTTGCCGGCACGGTGGTTGAGGGCGACGATGGCGAGTCGGTGGTCATCAACGGGCGGCGGGTGGCAGTGGGATCGTCCAAGGAGCCGGCGGCGTGTAACTGGGCCGCGCACGGTGCGTCGATCGTGGTCGACTGCTCCGGCCAGTTTACCTCGCTCGCCGGTGCGTCGGAGCACCTCAAGGGCGGCGCTGAGCGGGTGGTGGTCTCGGCGCCATCCAAGGACATCCCGATGTTCGTGCTGGGCGTGAACGGCGACGAGCTGACCGCCGACGACCACGTTGTCTCAAACGCCTCGTGCACGACCAACTGCCTCGCGCCGCTGGTCAAGGTCGTTCACGACGCGTTTGGCATCGAGGAGGCCGTAGCCACCACCGTCCACGCCGCCACCGGCTCGCAGCGCATTGTTGACCTCAACAACAAGAAGAACCACCGGCTCGGCCGCTCCGGTATGCTCAACATCATCCCATCGACCACGGGCGCCGCTGCCGCTGTCGCCAAGGTCTTCCCTGCCCTCGACGGCCGCATCACTGGCATGGCCATGCGTGTGCCCACCGCAGACGTCTCGGTCGTCGACGTCACCATCAAGCTTGCCTCACCGGCCTCGCTCGACGACATCCACGCCGCCATGACCGCCGCCGCCGCCGGCGACATGGCCGGCATCCTCGGCGTCACCGCGGACGCCGTCGTCTCGACAGACTTTGTCGGCTCGACCTACTCATGTGTCTACGACGCCGATGCCTCCCTCGCCCTCTCCGACACCTTTGTCAAGCTCATCGGATGGTACGACAACGAGTACTCGTACACCGCCCGCCTCGTCGACCTCATCGAGCGCGTCGTTGCCCTCGCGTAGCAGCCCAAGCTCGCCCACGCCGATGCCGCCTCCCCCCTATCCGCAATACCCGCACCGATGACAACGATGCACAGAGGCTGGTCATGACCAGGCCCAGCAGATGAGCTGCTGCTGCAATAGACTGCTGTGGGAGGCTCCTCTCGGAGACTGCCATGGCAAGAGGTACAGCCTCTGTGATGGCTGCTCTGCGGCTGGCTCTGTAGCTGTAGCTGGCCCAGGCTCTGAGGGCGAGGGTGGAAAAAAACCGCTTGTCCAATATCACGTGGTATCACCCCAATTTCCATGGCGTTAAAAAACGTTGCACAGCCGACGAGAAATGGGCAAAGAGGGGGAGAAGGGCGAGAAGAGCGTGGGGGAGGGGGACAGCCACGGGCACCACGGGCCACAGCCCCGTCAGCCACGCATCGCCACACCCCTCCCCATCACACACACACACACACACGCTCCGCACACAACCCCATCTGCACACAGGTGGCTGCAAGCAGGCGGTGGGTGCAAGCATGAGCGTACCGCCACCACAACGCCGGGAGGCCTGTCCACCGACTGTGGGCCGACTCGCCGACGAGCGGCGTTCCAAGGGGAAATGTCCCCACGCGAGCCATCCCTCCGAGGCAGCAGTGGCCGCTGCTCCACGCAGCAACGGGCAGAAGACAACCATAATCAGAAACGACGTTCCATGGCATGGCCCTGGGTCATGCAAGCCGGCTGAGTCGCAGATGTGGTCGACGCAGCAGGCCGGGAGAGTCTGCTTGACACTGCCGGACTCAACAACGGCGGCTGGGGAGCCACGCCCACGCCCACGCGCATGCGACTTGCCCGGCCTGCACTCTGCGCACGCTCTGGGAGGGCTGCCGAGGCGGCAGCGAGGCGGAAGACGGCAGGGCATGGTGATGGCCGTAGCGGTGGCAGTGGCGGTACTCGTCGCGCTCCTCGTCCCACTGGCAGACGGCAACATTATCGAGCTGGTGCCGACCGGTACTGAGCCGCCGCACGTCTACGCCACGCCGACCATCCCCTTCCTTCTTACTTCGACGGTCAATTGCGCGCCCGAGCTGGCGGGCGCGATGCTGGAGACGACGGAGGGCTCGCGCCTGACAAGGTTCGCCCGCAGGCTCGACGACGTGTTTGCGTACGACATCGAGATCACCGTTGTTGACGCCTTGCTCCCGCAGGCTGTTTACGTCAACATGTCCGAGGCGATGCTGACCTGCGAATCAACGCCGTCGCCGCCGCTCTCGGCCAAGGCTATGTTTGACCCGTCGGCCCAGAGCTCTGACGACAGCGAGTCGCTGCTGGGAACCGTCCCAATGTGGGCCATCATTGCCGCGGCCTCTGCCACCCTCTGCTGCGGCATCTTCTGCGCTTGCGTCTTCAAGGCTGGCTCGCACCGCAAGCACCACATTGAGCCGCAGGAGGAAGAGTACATGGCCAACTCGCGGTCGGCAAGGGTGCTGGAGCACTCTCTTATCGCCCAGGGTTCAGAACTCGGCTCGTACAAGAACATGTCGTCCCATACCCTGGCGTCGGTAGCCTCGCCGCGATTCGTCTCAGACTCGACAGGTATGATGTCGTCGGCCGCGGGACGCGCAATGGACTCATCCAGTGTCGTCGCGCCGCGCTCCATTGTCGAGCAAAGGCGCGGCGACGGCCGCGGCCGCGCTGAGACCCTGCCGCTGGAGACCATCCACGAGCCTGTCGGCGCTGCAGCCGCAGGTGTCGGGCCCGGGCGAAAGCCGAAGCGAACTGACTCGCAACGCGCCCCGCCCCGCTCACCAAACATAACTCTATGCCACACAAGCTCCGCAAGGGCCGCTCCGGCCGCGGCCGTGACCTCCATCGCTCGCCGTCGTTTGTTCGCCGCGCCGCTGCCGCGGGCGGCGAAAACTCAAACTCACACTCCAACTCCAACTCGCCGCGCCCGCGTGCCGAGCAGGTCAAGTCCATGTCGCCGCGCGTCACCCGCTCGCCCACCCGCATGCGTGCCATCCTCGCCCTCTCGCAGGCCGAGCTCGAGAGCGAGCTCGTCCACGACTCGGCCAGCCCAGCCGTCGACAAGCGCTCCTCACGCCGCGACATTCACAAGCTGCATCGCTCCTACACGCGCACCATTGGCGCCCTTAACTCTTCGGCGCCTGCCGGTCACGCGCGGACTTCATCGGATGCGTAGTTCGGGCGGCTGCAGGCCATGGCATGTTATTGAATCTGTCTCTCTTCTTCTCTCTCCACGCTTGCGCACGTCCCGTTCACAGTAGGTACTTGAGCTGTGCTCACGACATCATGCTCGATCCGTCTTCCGACAACAAGTCGCCGAGCTCGACGCCCTGGACTGACGTGTCGCCGATCGACCTGGCGGTCTCGGACAAAACCGAGCTGTGCGAGCACTCGTGCGAGGTGGGAGACGCCCACAAGGCATCAGAAGCGGCTTGAGTCAAGCTGCGCTGCGACAAGCGGCGAATACGCGAGCCCGAGGTCCGTCGAGTGTGGGAGATCGAGACCGACCGCCGCACTGCCATCCGCTCACGAATGCTCGCCACCCGGTCTTTGACCGACATGGCCGATCGCGATTCACCCGACTCCAAGTCAGGGTTGGACCGCGTCGATTCGGCCCGCGAGACCGAGTTGGAGCGATCACGCTCCAGGTCAAGCACATTGGACACCGAGTTGTTGAGGCCAGAGCCCCGCGAACGGAACGCGGTCACCGAGCGGATTTTTGTCATTGTTCGCCCCTGCGTCCGGGACCGAGCCAATGTGTTGCGGGTGCGCGAGCGCGAGGACGAGCGCGCAACAGGGAAGGTTCGGTCCGGCGACCGCCGTTGCGCCGCAGCCTCGGTCAACCGCGCTACCAGCGCCACCGACGTCTTGGCCGAGTCGTGGATCGAGTACGTGAGCGGGATGGCGGTGGTCTGTGGCGTCGTCGCATTTGCCACTCCTTGCTCACCGTCGGCCGAGACTGCTGCTGCTGCCGCTACTGCTGCCCGCATCCCGATTGGTGTACCGGCGCGGATGCCGCGCGGCATTGCTTCTGCAAGACCCTGGTCAGCCTCTGGATCGAGGAGCTCGACGGCCTCGGCATTCTTGTAAAGCCGCCTCTCGGTCAGCGCCGAGGTGCGTCCAGCCAGCTCCAAAGGCAACAGCTCCCACACCTCGCACGTCTCGTGGATGCCGTCGAACGAGAGGCGGGCGATCGGAGTGAGGATGACGTCGACCCGCGGCGATTTGGGGCCGTCACGCGGCGAGCGCTTGGCGCTCGGCTGCCGCGACGCGGCGAGCGCGTCGACAACCGGGCGTGAGACCATGATCTGCCCACCAGCGCCAGAGTCAGTAACTAGTGTGGCGAGCTTGACCACTCGCCCAAAGTAGAGCATCCGCGCTGCGCGCTCATCAAAGGTGTGTGAGGCGGGGCCGACGTGGACACCCATCCGGACTCGCACCCCGTTCCACACGCTGGGATCCCCAGTCGGCAGCGCCTCGTTCAGCCATGCCGGCCACGCCGTTGCCATCAGCGCATCCTGCACGTAAACGCAGAACGCGATCACGTCCTCGACGTTGGTGTAGGCAACAAAGAACGCGTCGCCCTCGGTCTTAAACTCGTAGCCGCCGGTCGCCGCCATGGTGTCGCGCATGATGGCGTTGTGCGTCTCGAGCACGTCGATCATGGCTGCCGGATCAGTCTCCCACAGCATGGTCGAGCTCTCAATGTCGGTGGTGACGATAAAGACGTTGCCGGTCGGCGCCGCCTTGGTCAATTCCGCCTGGTGGGCTGCCACTGTTGCCGACTTGCGCGCACGATAGAGGTAGAGCAGAACAGCGAGGACGAGAAGGCAGAGAATGACAAGCGACGAGCCCATCGCCGCCGCCACCATGGGCGTCACCATCTTGGTCTCAGACTTGATCCGCGCCCGGGCGCACAAGCTTGTGCCAGCCGGCACACACAGACCGCATGGGTCCAGCTCAAGGCCCGAGTTGGGAAGGCCGTCGCAGCCGGCACACAAAGTGTTGTTGCCGTGGCACACGCTGCAGTCGTCTTTGGCGAGATTGGAGCCAAAGCAAGCGCCGCAATCATCCATGGCCGCATTCCCGCCGCGGCAAACGCCGCAAGCATCGCGATCGGCGTCGCCGCCAAAGCACACACCACATGAGTCGCGGTCAGCGTTGCCGCGGAAACAGATCCCGCAGTCGTCAAGGAAAAATTGGCCGTGGAGATGAGCGACGTCCCGCCCGTGCACGAGTTACAGTCGTCAACCGTGGCGGTACCGCTGCAGGTCCCAGTACAGTCGTAGGTGGCGGACGAGCCGAGGACTCCGTCGCAGCCCATGATGCACGACGTGCCGTCGCCGCCACAGACGCCGCAGAGATCAAAGAGCGCACCGCCATCAGAGACAAGGACCCCGTCACAGCCGACGCACGTCGAGTTGTCGCCGTCGCACACGCCGCAGGCGTCGAGACTCCCCGACGCGCAGGTTGTGCACGTCAGATCCTGACCAAAGCACACGCCGCACGAGTCGACATGGTAGTTGTACGGGAGCCGGGTTGAGATGTTGCCGCCGGCGCACATGCCGCAGTCATCGATGGTCGCATTACCACCGCACACGCCGTGGCAGTCAAACTGGATGCCCGAGCCGTAAACACCGTCGCAGCCAACGTAGCAGACTGTCGCGTTGCCGCCGCAGACACCACAAGCGTCGAAATGGGCACCACCAGACGGGATCGGCACCCCGTCGCAGCCGAGACAGGTCGATCCGTCACCGTCGCACACTCCGCAAACGTCGCGGACGAGGCTCGAGTTGGGCACCCCATCACAGCCGGCGCAGGTCGCGTTCGATCCAAAGCACACGCCACAGTCGTCCTTGTGCGCATTGGCGCCAAAGCATACACCGCAGTCGTCCTTAGCGGTGTTGCCGCCAAAGCACACGCCGCAATCGTCGCGGTCGGCGTTGGCCATGCGGCCCGAGTCGCCGCCAGAGCAGACGTTGCAAGCATCAAGCGATGCCACACCATTGCACGTCCCGGCACAATCCATGCCGTTCGGATGGGCGCAGGTGGTGCAAGGCGTGCCCGGGGTAAGGCAGGCATAGCCGGGCTCGAGCTGACATGAGGCCGAGCAGCCATCACCAGGCGATGCGTTGCCGTCGTCGCACGACTCGACACCGGCAATGACAACGCCATCTCCACAGGCGGCTGATGGCGGCGGCGGAGGAGATGGCGGCGGCGGAGGAGATGGCGGCGGCGGAGGAGATGGTGGCGGCGGAGGAGATGGTGGCGGCGGAGGAGATGGCGGCGGCGGAGGAGATGGCGGCGGCGGAGGAGATGGCGGCGGCGGAGGAGATGGCGGCGGCGGAGGAGATGGCGGCGGAGGAGGAGATGGCGGCGGCGGAGGAGATGGCGGCGGAGGAGGAGATGGCGGCGGAGGAGGAGATGGCGGCGGCGGAGGAGATGGTGGTGGAGGTGGTGAAGGCATCGGTGAACACGACGACGGGGCGGTTCCGGTGCAGGACCATCCGGCCTCGACAGCACACAATGACGAGCAGCCATCGCCGGCAACAGCTCCGCCATCGTCGCAGGACTCGGTGCCCTCGACATACCCGTCGCCACAGGTGACGGGGGCAGGGGAGGTGGTGTAGGTGAGTGGTGGGAACTTGCGCGGCTGGGAGCAGATGCCAGCTCCCGGGAGGCCACCACAGCCAATGCCGGCCTCGTTGGGCGACACCTCGCTGTCAAGGCGAAAGAGGCCAATCAAGCCGGTCTCGCATCCGGTGAGCGTAGCGAGGCGATCACCGTCGATCTCTGCTGCCGTCCGCGAGTAGTTCCACACCCGCATATCCCACATGCGATCGGCCACTTCCCAGCGCATGCGATAGTAGCCGATGTTGAGGCCGAGGCCGCTCGACGAGAGCGTGTATGGCGAGCTGCTCTGCTGCAGGACCAGGGTTGTCTTGGGCATGCCGTCAACAAAGATAGACCACGTTCCGGTGCCAGAGTCAAAGACGCCCGCCAGATGGACGTCGACGCCCGGCGATGCCGAGCCGGTCGGAGCTTGCGCCTCGTAGTAGCCAAACCCGCCGGTGGCCTGGAACCCAATGGTCCGGTGGGCCTCGTTCGTAGTGCCAGGCTGGTCAAAGATGTCATCGCCGAGAAAGCGGATGATAAAATCGGTGGTGGTGGAGTGGAACGAGAAGATGTCGACGCGAGAGGTCATGGCAGTGGTGTCGAGGCGGAGGTTGAACTCAAAGGTGGCGTCACCGACGATTTCCAGCGACGGCCAGCTGCCGGTCGGCGGCTCAGAGTACGAGCACTCAGGCGTGGCCAACGGCGACGGCGGACCGGGGCTTGATGCCGAAAACGTCTTGCGCGCCCAGTTGATCGAGTACCCGGTCCTTGTGGTGAAGCTGTTCGACTGGAAGACGACGACAACCTGCGAGGCCTCAAAGTACATGGTCTTGCCCGCAGCCTCGTTCCCGGTTACACGGATCTTGAGAAACTCGGCACTCGGAATGGTCGTCCCTTCGTAGATGTACATGTAATCAAAGCCGTTCTCGAGGTCAAAGGTGTTGAAGACGAGCTCGATGCCGCCATGGACAAAGTCAAAGGTGTAGCTGCAGTCTGCATTGTTGATGTAACTGGAGCCTGGCGTGGCAATGGTGCCTGATGTCGCGGACCCCACAGAAGTGTAGCTCTCATCAGAGCAAGCAAACACACCAGTGGCCAGGCAAAGTACGAGGAAAGCAAACCAACGCCCTGTCCTCTGCAACATGTTCTGCCTTCTGATGGCGTAGAAGTGCTTGCAACCACAGCACCAAAAAATGTGCGTCGTTGGGAAAAAAATGGTCGAGAGAACGTGAGGAAGGAAGTCGGGGGTGGTGGAGCAGCCCTAATTGCGACCAAGGTGGGATACAAGTCCACGGTGGTGTGCGGGGCAAGGGAGGCGGGAGGAGGGAGGGGAGGGGGGAGGGGAGGGAGGGAGGGGAAGGGGGGGGGGGGGT
>NW_013657646.1:247323-248011 GCF_000142905.1 Thecamonas trahens ATCC 50062
CGACGCCCGCGCCGTCGATCTTATGCGCCGGGCGTTTGCTGCGCTCCCCGAGCTCATCGAGTCACTGCGTGCTGTCCGCGCCGAATCTGATCCGGGCTACACCGGAAGCGCCAACTCGGACCTCGACAGGCTGTACAAGCACGTCATTGGCATTGTCAATCTCGTTTCGGCCCGGCTTCCGGCGGTCGCCGCCGCCGTTGCGGCTGGCTCGTCCGGCGCTGCGAGCTCACCGGCTCGCCGGCCCGGCACTGCGCCGGCTGCGTTGCGGGCCCGTACCCAGACCACGCCATCGAGTGCATCGCGTTCACGTCGGGCTGACGCCGGCCTCTCTACATCAATCTCGGCGGCGGCACTGGCCGCAGCCGCCGCGGCCGACGGCGACGGCGACGACGACTATGACTACGAGGTCTACGACGTGTACGAGGCGTACGAGGATGAGCTCGACCGCGAAGCCATCCATCGCCGCGCGCCCCCGCCACAGCCCATCCCTGCGCCGACGTCACCTGCTTAGCTTCCCAGCCTCCTTTCCACCCCCCCCCCCCCCCCCGGAAATAATCTAAACTTTCCGTCCTTGAACTTGGGGCGTGGGGAGTCATTATCTGAATGTTCTACCGGAGGCACCCGAATCGGCGGCGACGCGCCAGATCCTGAATTGGAGCTGGTATGCGCGTGCATCGAGGAGAACCAA
>NW_013657646.1:248111-259109 GCF_000142905.1 Thecamonas trahens ATCC 50062
GGACCGTCGGAGGTACGCCCCCTCCCTCCCCCCTCCCCTCTCTCTCTCTCCCCCCTCCCTCCCTCCCCCCTGCCTGTCCACTGCCTTAGTTGCAACCGCCCTCACCCCCCCCCTCCCCCCTCCCCCAAACCCACACGCACACAGGAAGATGACCATGCTCGGAGTGTTCCAGCGAGTGGAGGCGAGGCTCACCCGTGAGCTGACCGAGGAGGAGAAGGCGTCGGTGCGAACTGTGGTTGACGCTGCCGTCTTTGCTGCCCTGGTCAAGAGCGAGGGTCTCGACGATGGCGACGATGCCATGCGCGGCCGCGCACGCCTCTCCGAGCACGGTGTGTGCGAGGTCGTCATGAGCATCCGCACAGAACTGCTCAAGGCAGATACCACAGCTGATCGCCAGATCGAGCTCATCCGCGCCCTCGCCCGCGAGCACATCACCTTTAACGTGCTCAAGAAGACAAAGGTCGGCAAGACGCTCAACAAGCTCCGCAAGTCGTCCGACTCGCGCGTCGCACGCATGGCCAAGGAGCTGATCCTGGTCCTCAAGCGCCTCGTTGCCGACCGCTCATCCTCCAGCTGAGCCTCTGCCTGAGTCCGAGCCCGAGCCCGAGCCCGAGCCCGAGCCTGAGCTTAGCCATGGCCTGCCCATCACCCTAATTACACCCCCCAACCCCCTCCTCGTCCCCCATCAATTTTTACCAAACCACCCCCCCCCCCACCCCCCATGCACCAGGTGCAACCACCCGTCTCTCCCGCCATGGCTGCTGTAACGGAAGACTCGGCCACGCCAGGCCTTCCCCCGGTCCGCTTTGGCGACATGACCGAGGACGAGACCGCCGCCCGCATCAAAATGCTGCTGGAGACCGAGGGTGAGGCCAGGCCGTACCTCCACGACGCCTTCCCGGCCTCCAACGTCCTCGTCGAGGGCTCGCCCATGCCCGACCTGTCGCTCCTGCGTCTCGATGGCTCGCCCGCCGCCCTCGGTGCCGACATCATCATCCCGGCGCTGGACAGCTCGCACGCCACAGGCGTTGTCATCCTCAACTTTGGCTCGTGGACCTGACCACCCTTCCGCCGCAACATCCGCTCGGTCACCGAGCTGGCTGCTGCGGCGGAGACGCCGCTGTTCAACGTCTACATCCGCGAGGCCCACGCCGAGGACGACTGGGCCATCGAGGTCAACACCGACGATGACGTCTGCTTCCCGCAGCCCAAATCGACCGCAGCCCGGCTTGCTGTTGCCAACGACTTTGTTGCCACCGCCTCCCTCGATCCGGCTGCCATCCTCGTCGATCCCATCGAGAACGAGGCCGAGGCCGCCTTTGAGGCCCGCCCCGAGCGCCTCTATGCCATCGCCCGCGTCAGTGGCGTCCTCACCGTTGTCTTCCGCACTGGAATCGGGCCATATATGTACTCGGTTACCAAGCTCAAAGCCTTCCTCGACTCCTGTCGAGCGCCGCACTGAGTTTGCCTGTTGGCCCTGTGTGCGCACGGTCGCCGCGCCGCTCCGTGCCCTGCCGCTGTTCCGCGCAATCTTCCGATGGTTGAATGCCATGACTTGACGCCTCCTCATCCGCACTCATTCGTGCGGCGGTGGCGACAACGAGCCTGAGCGCAAGCCCTGTGGGGCCTTGCCTTCCTCCCTTTTCACACCATCGTCATCAAACTGCGTTAGTACAGCGTTCAATATCTCATCTACCTCCGTACGTCGGCGGTGGCACTGTCGGGCTACTCACCACCGCTTCGTACGATGGCGGCATGATCGCCGTGTTAAATGCCGAGCCTGGCGGGCCAAAGTAAGCTGCCGGACACGACGGCGGGAGCGGCGAGCTGCCGGGCACAGGCGGCATGACGCCGGCAGGCGTAAACGGCGGCGGTGGCGGCATACCGGCGCCACTACCCATCGGCGGCAGCGGAATGCCTTCGTCCACCCCAGGCGGCGGCCGCGGCTGCCGCGCCTGATGCACGCCCCGCCGCCGCGCCATCTGCTGCCGCTTGGTCACCACCATGATGATCACCAGCAACAGCAGTGTGCCCGCCAGCCCACCGGCAATAGCCACCACTGGAGTCGTCGAGCTGCTCGAGCCCGACGAGCTCCGCGATGACGCCCCGGCCGTCGTCGACGAGCTGGATGTGGAGTTGATGCCGCTGATCCTGCACGTCGAGGAACATGCCGCTGTCGAGTCGCACTCTTCGCCGGCAGCCGAGTTGACATACCCATCGCCACACACAGCAAACGTGCAGTCTGGATCACACTGCGATGTCGCCACACGGCCGGTATCGCAGTCCTCGCCCGGTGCAACCACACCATCGCCACACACCACGTTGATGCTCTTGCACGTCGGCGAGCAGAACAGGCTCGACGTCACCGCAGTGTCACACTCTTCGCCTGCCGCCGCATTCACCATGCCATCGCCGCACGACGGCGCCGTGCAGTCAGCATCACAGCTCACGGTGTGGACGCCGCCTTCGTCGCACACCTCGGACCGCACTCCGGTCGCCCTCACATTCGACAGCCCAATTGTGTCGCAGCTGGAGCACGATTGCTTGGTCTGCAAAAAGACGAGAAAGAGAGGCGCTGGCGTCCCCGTCGACCATCCAGAAAACTGCGTGAGCGAGACCACTGCCGACTTCCACGACGTAGACGACCGCGAAATGGTCACCGTCCCGCCAATCTGCGACGAGCTGCTCATCTGTGCAGACGAGAACAACTGGACCACGAGCAGCTCACCAGAGTCGACGGTCTCGCACGGCGTAGAGCTGGCTGGATACCTCACGTCAAATGTGACTTCCTGCGTACCGGGCGGTAGGAGCGTTACCAGCCGGCGCTTGCCCGACGAGGGCGTTCCAGTGAACAGCACTGTCTCCCCTGCCTTTGCCGAGCTGCCCACAAGGCATGACGGGAGCGTAGCGGGGTAAAACTGGACACCGATCGCGTCCGCTACCGCGCTTGTCGATGACAGCGGAATCCGGAGGTCGAACTGGTGCGAAGAGCTCTCCACTCGCCCGTTACCACATCGCGGCGCCCTGCAGCTGTTGCTGCACCCGTCGCTGTCGATGGCGTTGCCGTCATCGCACTCCTCCGGCGAGGTCACCACGCCGTCGCCGCACACCGGCAGCGTGCATGAGCTAGTGCACGGGGCCGAGTTAGGCGCCGACGCGTCGCACGGCTCGATGCCCTGGTGAACAAATCCGTCGCCGCATGACGCCGGCCGGCAGTTAACGCAGCTGTCCGTGTTGATAGTGTTGCCATCGTCGCACACCTCGCCGGTCGAGTACGGATTGACTAGGCCGTCGCCACAGACTGGAAACGTGCAGTCGACATCGCAGTATCCGGTGGCCGCTCCGCCCGAGTCGCACTCTTCCACCCCGTTGACAACAAAGTCACCGCACCGCGGGAGAAGGCAGCTCGAGCACCCATCCGCCGGATTGGTGTTGCCGTCATCACACTCGCGCAGCAGCATGGCTCGGACCTCGACATCGTCCACAAAGGTGGTCGGGTCCGCGCCGCCGACACTGTCCGCCGACCGATAGAGCTTGATCTGGACGCCGATGCGCCGCGCCCGGTCGTCGAGCGAGTATCCGGTCATCCCCACCGCCTGCGGCGTGACATAGACCACAGTCTCAGCGAACGACGTCGCGCTCGACAGGAGCGGCGAGACAGCGGCCACCTCGACATATGACGAGAGCAGAGCCCCGGTAGTCGTGTCGACAGTCCGTGCGGCAACATGCAGAAGCTGGCTCGTCGTGTTGCTCACCACCACGCCACATCTCGCGTCCGACGCAGCCTCGGCGCTTCGCGCCACGCCGCTCGTCCACGTTGTGAAAGACATGCCGGCAAAGCCGGTAACAGGCTTGAGCTCCAGCTCGCGCTGGCCGTTGCTCGAAAGAAGAACCGCCGTTGACGGGTCGCTCGCCGGCGTGCAGCCCGACTGGACCACCGCGTTGCTCAGCGGCGTGGTGTACCGATTAAACCACTCGGAAGTGGTCGAGAAGCTATCGAAAAAGCCGCCGTGTGCTGCCCGCGAGGTAAAGACGGGCGACGCCGCCGACCCGTCACCGCACTCTTCCCAGGTGCAGCTCGCTGAGCACCCGTCGCCATCAACGGCGTTCCCGTCGTCGCACTCTTCGCCAGCACCCGGGTTGATCACTCCGTCACCACAGCCACCATGGACCGTGCAGTTTGGTGTACAGGTTGTAGAGCCAAGCGGTGAGCCCGAGTCGCAAGCTTCAGACCCCGTCACCATGCCGTCGCCGCAGTACGCATACCGACAGTTGGGCATGCACTCTATGCTTCCGTCGTCGCACTCTTCGCCAGCCGCTACGTTGCGGATACCATCGCCGCAGACAGGGGCCGTGCAGTCGACGTTGCAACTCGCGCTCTCGCCTGCCGTGTCGCAGGCCTCGACACCTATCCAAACCAAGCCGTCGCCACACCTGGCTGGAGCGCACAACACGCACGAGTCGTTCGTGAACGCATTGCCGTCGTCGCACACCTCGGCGCTCAAAGACGTCACAATGTTGACGCCAACCAGCGCCGAAACGTCATAGCTTGAACCCGAGTGCACCGGCTGAGAGAAAATGAGCTCAAACGGCGCGTCGGTCGGCTTCCGGTTCTGCATGCTGGCAGGAATGGCGAGCTGGTGTGTGCCAAGTGAGCCACTGTGGCGCGGCAGGATCTCGGTGTGCTCGACGGAAGCGCCGCGGATCTTGAATGTGGCATGAAGATCCTCTCCCGAGTCGACTTTCTCGCAGCTCCCGACTCCGGACCCGTACTCGTAAGTCACCTCGATGCCCCCAATTCGGGTGGTCAGGGTGTCGATGGTTAGGGTGGCCGTGCGATCGCTCGTGCCGTCAAACGTGATAGACTCTTGAGCACACGTACTGGAGATTCGCGCTCCGGTTCCCAGCGTCCACTCGGGGCCGAGGCCGTGGGTGGCAAATGTCCACTCGTAAGTGGCGGTCGAGACGTTGCCGTTCACCACGCCGTCACCGCAGTATGGCGTGATGCGGCACTCGACGCAGCCGTCGACGCTAGTTGCGTCCGGCGTCCCGTCGTCGCACTCTTCCGGCTCGGCCGGGCCGCCGTAGATGGCGACGTCGTCCAGAACCATGTGGTCAAAGCTGGAGCCAGACGAGGAGGCCTGGTTGAACCGCAGATGGATGATCTTGCCCTGCACATCGGCAGGGATGTCAATCGAGTGCGAAGACCACGTCGAGTGGGTCGTCGGCACAGCGGCAAGTATAGTCCACGTCGTGCCGGACGCTACCTTGTACTCGAGGGTCAGATCCTCGCCGTTGTCCGGGTTCTCGCAACTGCCGGACGACGAGGTCATAAAGACGTCAAAGCTGACGCGAGTCACCTTCTCCAACGTTCCAACCAGTTGCAGCGTCCGAACCGAGTCGCCTTGGAAGCGGGCCGCCCACGATCCGCGGGCGGCGCACGTGCCGACGTTGCCAATGATGGCTACGCCTGTGGCCTGCCAAGCCGCGGAAATGGTGCCGGACTCAAAGTCATCACTGAAGATCAGCCGATTGCCAGACAGGTTGCTGACGTTGTATGCGTTGAGAATGCCATCGCCACAGTACTCACGGACACACACGGCCGAGCATCCATCATACGAATCATTGTTGCCATCGTCGCACTCTTCGCCACTCTCCACCACCGCGTTGCCGCACGAGGCGCCCAACGCCTGCCGGCTGCAGAGGGTCACCACAGCGAGAGCAGTCAGGACCACCACAAGCACGGGCGCACGCACCATAGCAAGCAAGGAACAAGAATGAAGTGTGAAGGGTGGAGAAAGGTGTGGGTAAGGTGGGTGTGGGTGTGGGTGTGGGTGTGGGTGTGGGTGTGGGTGCGGACGGTTTTACTGTCGTGGGCATTCTCGGAATGGTGGCCTGCCGGTGGTAGGGACGGTCCCGGATGACCGGGCAGTGACGACGACGAGCGTGTGAGAGTTCTGTGATTTTCATTGAACGGAGACATCGACACTGGCACTAGCCGCGCAGTCTGCGGTGGGGGAGAGTGGGTGGGCGAGGGTGTAAATGCAGACGTAGCCGTCAGCAAGGACGCGCTTGGTATCGACAGAGACCCGAGTGTCGGTGTAGCGGTAGGCCTTTGGCCCGCGATGGGCAGCGAGCTCCGAGTCGACAAGGGTAGCAAGAGAGACAGGCTCGGCGAGGGCGCGGGCGAGGTTGTTGGCGCGGTGCAGAACCGGGACCGAGCCGTGGTCGGCCGATGCGTCGCCCATTGAGTCGAAGCGGACCCAGATGTGGGCGAGCGAGCCGTCGGCGTCGACGACCGGGATGCGGTTGTAGGCAACAAAGTGCGATGAGTCGATGCAGATGATGGCGTGGAGGTCGAGCCGGGCAAGGCTGTCGTCGCCGGTCTCAGGGTGACGGACCGGGACGGTGACCTCACCGCAAGGGTAGATAAAATCGTAAATGGCCGAGTGGTACTCGCGCGGCATCTGCAGAATAAGGAACTTCGGCGCGCCGACAAAGACCATGCCGTAAGTCGCGAGGTGTGCGTCGAGGAGGACCTGGACCGACGGCCCACGGCCGATAAAGGTCTCCAGTGCGCCCGACTCGGGGTCGAAGATCGGGGCAAGAGTGTGGACAAAGGCGCGAAGGATGGTGCCGTCGACCGCTTCGGACGAGACGTAGCCGGGCGCGAGCTTGTCGTCGGGAAGGAGGAGGTTGAAGAGGACTGTGATAAAGTCGACAACGTCCTCCTCCTCGCATGCACCGACCGTCGGGTCGTTCTCGGCATCCCACACCTTGTTGAGGAAGAGCCGGAAGCGGAGCATGACCGAAGCGTCGACAAAGAGGCGGCCCCGTAGATCGCGTACAACCAGGTTGCGGAGCGTCGAGCGCAGATGCGGGACATATGTGATGTGGTCGGGCGAGTCTGCCAGCTCGCGGCGCAGCCTGATCGGCTCAGACTCGTCCAGCATGACATCAAAGTCCTGGACGGTGACAAAGAGCGAGAAGAGCGTGGCGTCGAGGTAGCACGAGTTGTTTGAGCCCTGGATGCCGCGCCACATCCCCAGCGCGACGCGGTCAACAGCGGCGGCGGCAGGGAGAAGGATCGGCGGCGGGAGCGGCGCTGTCACCGATCCGTCGTCACCGATGCCGTCACCGTCGCAGGCCTCGGCTGCCAGCGCCGCCGCTGGGCGCGGACCGTACAGCTCGTGCGCAAACTCGGCAGGCGCAAGCGTCGGCGCTCCAGTCTGCATCGACGTTTGCATTGTTTTCTGCTCGTGCGCGAGCCGATGAGGATGGTAGTGCTGCTCGTGCGACGCGAGCTGAGCCTCCGACGAGTACACCCGGTAGCAAAAGCGGCACCGTGGGCGAATGCTCGACGAGCTAGCGCCACCACTACTGTCCGGCTCTGGGGCAACTTCATCCACAAACATGGCCGGCACGTAGCCAGCCCTGTTGGCAGCGTTGCGGACCCAGAGCCAGCCCGGACGACAGGCTGAGATCCGCGGCACAATCACGGTCTCGCCCTTGACCAGCGGCAGCTCAGACATCTGTGGGTCGAGGTAGCTCTCGGAAGCGCGCATGATTTTGGAGCCGGCGGCGCGGGCTCTCTGAAGCTCATCGTCGCGAAAGGAGGGGGGACGGTCCGGCTGCGGTGGCGACTGCGACTGCAGCCGCGGCTGAGCAGGTGGCGGTTCGCGAGTCGGGGTCGGCTCATCGGTTCGGCTCTCGGGCGCAGTTCCAAGCCCAGGCGGCCCAAGCTGAGGCTTGGGCTCAGGCTCAGGCTCAGGCTCACGTGGCGACGGCGGCGACGGCGCATGCTCGTTGTCAAGATGGTTGTTGAGGGTGAACGCCAAGAAGAACGTCTTGTTGCAAATCGGGCAGGTGTGATCGATCGAGCTCGCCACGGGCTCTGTCGCTGGCGCGCGCGTAGGGGTTGAGCTCGACCGGTGGAAGGTATCGATGTGGATAGAGACGGAGCCTTCAGTGTAAAAGACCTGCTCGCAAATGGGGCATTTGTATGTCTTGGTTACCCGCGCTTTGGTGCAGTATAGCTCGTGGGAGGCGAGCGACGAACGCGAGTGCGAGGCGTGGCCACAGTGCCGACAGCTCGACCCGTAGCGATCATTAGACCGTGCATGCGAGCGCGATGAGGACAGCGGCGAGGCCGAGTGCGACGACGGTGAGCTAGAGAAAGACGTTAGCCGCATAAGCCTGGACTCTGGCACAAGGATCATGTCGCTGGCAGTGAGGCGGCTCACCTGATCCTGGCGCTTGGCGACAAAGACAAAGGTTGACCCATCGTAACACGTTGTTCGTGGAGGCGACGCAGCATACACGATGTCCCCACGACGCAACATCACCTTGCGCCCTTCCTTGACCGTTGATCCCGTGAACGTGATGATGACCGAGTACCGAGTCACCAACGAGGCCATGATGCTGCAGTGTGCAGGCGGAGCGATGGAAGCTTTGGCCGACAGGCGCAGAAGGCGGCGGGGACGGAGGGAGGGGCGGACGAGGAGGGAGGGAGGGACGGGTGGAAGGGAGGTGTGGGTGTGGAAGAGAGTGTGTGGAGGGAGTACGTGGAGTGCGGTGGGGTGGGTGGGCGAGTATGAGGGTATGGCGGTGGTGGCGGCGGTGGCGGCGGTGGCGGTGGGGAGGTGGCGGCGGAAAACATGCCAAGAACCAAAGGTGGGCGGCTTGCCCGGACTGGACTGCATTGGACTTGACTGGGCTGAGCGCCTGCTTCAGATACCAAACAGACATCAGCCAGGTGGATGCCCAGCAGACACCCACGCGGCACCGATCTCGTCAGGGGAAGGACTATCGGTTGGTTGCACCAGGGTGCATGCACTGGCATCGCACCAGGTGGCGCAGGGATCGAGATCGCGGTGATGAGGCCCCCGGCCAAGTCATGCCGATACCTCGGCCTCATCAGGAGACCCACCGTCCAGCATCCGTCTCAATCGTGCTTGTACCATTGATGAGCCCTGTATCGGGCATTGCCGCGTCCGGAGACGGCGGCCGTGCGGCATGTGACCGACCAAAATGGGGCAAGGGGGACGGGAGGGGGAGCCACCCGTCTCGCGATCAAGGATGCCGGAAGTGACAGCAGTTGCAGCGACGGTGATGGTGATGATGGCACTGGCGAGTGTGGTGGAGTGTGGGCCGACGACGTGGCCCTCGCCCGAGTGTTCGGGCCAGGGCGTGCTGTACGCCGACGTGGGCGTGTGCGAGTGCTTCGACTGCTTCTCGGGCGCTAACTGCTCTAAGGTCGATGCTGGCGGATGCGTGGTCAATGCGGTGGGTGGCTCGCCGCTGATGTACCAGTCGTACTGGGCGCAGTACGATGGCCCGCCTGTCGCCGCCGAGGTTGCCCTGCCGGCCTGGTACCGCACCGGGTACCAGTTTGAGAGCGTGCTGACGCCGGCGTCGACGGGCCTAGGCGCTGCGCTGCGCGAGGCGATCCTGGACGTCCACGCATCGGCAGGCAACGTGAATACCGAGGGCATGTCGGTGGTGGTTGGCTCGGGATGCACGCTCCTTATCGCGGCGTCAAGCGTGGCGCTGGCCGAGGCCGCGCCGTGCGAGCAGACAACCATCTACGCCCAGCCGCCGTACTACGACGGGTACGCCAACTGGGCGTCTGTGGGCGCGGCGAACACGTCGTTCTCGGCATCGAGCTCGCTCGATCCACAGCGACAGTGCATTGTCGAGTTTGTGACCCTCCCGAACAATCCAACCGGCGAGCTGCGGTCGGCGGTGTACTCGGGGAGCCAGGTGGCGCACGTCCACGACATGGTCTACGCCTGGCCGTCTCTGACCAACAAGATCCACAACTACTCGGCAGACATCATGCTCTTCTCGCTCTCCAAGCTCTCCGGGCACGCAGGCTCGCGCATCGGGTGGGCGCTGGTCAAGGACCCCGCGGTCGCCGCCGCCATGGAGAGCTTCATCTCCAAGGCCGAGATCACGACGTCGGTCGACTCGCGCTACCGCGCGCTGGCCATCCTGCGCGCCATCACCGCCACCCGCGGCGGCTTCTTCTCCGCCATTCGCACCGAATTTACTGCCCGCTGGAACAAGGTCCTGCCTATCTTTGCCTCCTCCACCCGTTTTGCCATCCGCTCGGTCCCGGACCAGTTCTACCTCTGGATCGAGTGCCTCGACGGCTCGACTTCGTGCTACGACGTCTTTCTCGCTGCCGGCATCCAGGGCTGGGCCGGGCCTTCGTTTGGCGCCTCGGATGCCTTTGTCCGCCTCGAGCTCGTCCAGCACGACCTTGTCTTTGACATCCTCCTCACCAAGCTTGCAGCCCTCGTTGCCGCCTAGCCCATGCCCTTGATCTCTCCCTTCGGATCGTTTGAACGCCCAGCCCCGCATGGTCCTATTCCCCCCCCCCCCCCCCCTCCCCCGTCGGCCGCCAATGACTCTCCTCCGCTCTCCATCCCACGTTTTCACCACACCTCCCCTCCCCCCCCCTCCCCCCTCCTCTCTGCCCCCCTTACCCCACCAACCGACCACACTTGACTCCCCTCCCACCCTCAGTATGGCCCTCTCTGCAGTGACGTCGTTCTACGCCTCGCTCCCCCCTCTGGAGCCCCCTGCGTCGTGGGGCTGGGAGCTCGACTCGCGGACGTCAAAGTGGTTCCTCATGGACCCGTGGCAGTACCTCACCGTTGTGCTGGCGTACATTGTCATGGTGGTGGTCGGTCCGTGGCTCATGGCCTCCCGCCAGGCCTTTGACCTCTACTACATCCGTCTGGTCTACAATGCTGTCATGGTTGTCCTCTCTGGATACATGTGCTATGAGCTCACCTACAACACCGTCTTTGCCTTGGCCACGGCTTCAAGTTCTGGGCTATTCCCGTCGAGCACAACCCTGCCGGCGATCGTGTACGCATCGCTCTCCCTCCCTCCCTCTCTGTCTCTCTGTCTCTCTCTCTCTCTCCCCTCATCTCCCCTCATCTCCCCTTTTTCCCCCTCCCCTCTCCTCCTCCCTCCCCCTCCTAGAAT
>NW_013657646.1:259261-261866 GCF_000142905.1 Thecamonas trahens ATCC 50062
AGCGCCGCAGCCTCCTCTCTCTCTCTCTCTCTCTCTCTCTCTCCCTCCACTCTCCCTCCGCTCTCCCTTTTCCCCTTCCCCCTTCCCTCCTCCTCCCTCCCCTCCTCCCCCCCCCCCCCCCCCCCTTCCCTCTCACCTCCTCCTCCACTATCGCCGCAGATCGCCTCTGCACTCTGGCTCTACGCCATGAGCAAGATCCCCGAGTACCTCGACACGCTGTTCATGATTCTGCGCAAGAAGAACAAGCAGATCTCGTTCCTTCATGTCTACCATCATGCCTCGATTGGACTGGTCTGGCTCATCAATGGGCTGTACTTCCCGGGTGGTGATGCGTGGTTTGCGGCGGCCTTCAATGCCTTTATCCACGTCCTCATGTACTCGTACTACTTCCTCCGCACCATCAACGTGCCGTGCCCGTGGAAGCGCTTCCTCACCGTCTTCCAGCTCATCCAGTTTGTCTCGTTTGTTGCCCAGGGCGCCTACGGCCTCATCATCGGCAACCCGTACTACGGCAAGGAGATCCTGGCATTCAACATGTGCTACGCCTTTACCCTTCTTGCCCTCTTCTACAACTTCTACCGCACCACCTACAACCGCAAGCCCAAGTCCAAGGCCCAGTAAGATCCATCCACCTTCTACCATATCCGCCTGCCACTACCCGCCTGCCACGACCCACTTGCTACTACTCGCCTTTGCTGACCCCCCTCCCCCCCTCCCCCATCTTTGCTCCCACCAGATCGCATCCATCTGCCCTTCCTCTGGCCTTGCCCCGCCCGTAAAGTGGCGCAAATCAGCCATGTCGCCACCACCACCGTTCTCCTCAAACACCCCTCTACCTCTCCCCTCCCCCCCCCTCACCCATGGACCCTATACGGCTCCAAGGCAGACGGCGTACGGCGGCGGCGGCGAGAGCCACTCGCGAGCCTGTGGACCGCCCTGTCGTGGCGCGGTGTACGGCGTGGACGGTGACGGTGCCCGACGCGGCGTCGGCGAGCCTCCTCTCCCGCGCCGGCTACGGCCACGCCATGTTTGATCGTGCTCCCGGTGGCGCCACCCTGCCGCTGGCACGTGGCATCAACCGCCGTCGCGCCAGTGGACACCACTCGCGCCCGCCATCGGCCATTCCCCTGGCCCCGGCCTCTGTCCCCACTCCCGATCTCCCGCCGCCGTCACTCAAGCGAGCCCGGTCCGATGCCGGCGCCTGCCACTTTGGCCATGGCGCTGGCATCGATCCGGATCTGGTCTCGCTGCTCCCTGTCCGCCGCTCAAAGCGGAGGCGGAAGTTGAAAGACGGCGACGGCGACGGCGGCAGCGGCGACTCGGGCGCAGGTGTGGGAACGCCGCCTCCGGCTGTGGCGGCCGCGCGGTCGGCGGCGACATCCCCGGCAGGATCGGCCGAGCCGTCGCCCTCAACAGCGATGCTTGGAGCGGTCGCAGAGCCGCGACGGCTCCCCGCCGCCACCGTCATTAACCCGCTGCATCTCATGCCTGTTGAGACCTTTTTCCTTGTCCAGGCGTTGGGAGTGATGCAGGTTCGCGACGCCTCATGTGGCGCGGCGCTGACGCCGGCTGCACTGTGGCGCCGGTTCTCAGCCCGCGATCGCGACTTTGCGCGCAAGTACGCGGCATACCACTTCTTTCGCTCGCGCGGTTGGACTCCGCGTGACGGGACCCAGTTTGGCTGTCACTTTGTGCTCTACCAGCTCGTCCCGGCTGCCCACCACGCCCAGTTCTGCGTCCGAATCCTTGCCGGCGACTCGGATCCATGGTCCGCAAATTGGGTGTCGATCAAGGCTCTCCAGCGCACCGCCTCGCTTGCTCACAAGCAGATTCTCCTCGTCCAGGTCACCTTTCGCCATGGCGCCTCCCTCGACGCCATGTCCTGCCTCCGCGGCGCCACCGTCCAGACCGTCCGCCTTGGCCGCTGTCGCCGCGCCGAAGATCTTGAGCGGTTCATGCCACAGCTACCGCCACCCGCACCCAAGATCAACGGGAGTAAGGGCAAAGCCAAGGCCAAGGGAAAGGGCAGCAAGAGCAGCACTGCCAGCTCCACCAACAAGCATCGAGTCGGCTAGCCGTAGGCACCGATGCCTTTGCCACCACGCCGACCAACTCCACGGCCACCCTAGCCCACCGCCGTCATCCCCATGCCCCCAATGCCATAATGCCCGCATTCGCCCGCAGTGCCACCGACCGAAACGACCAACCACCACCACTCCTTTTGGCCCACCACGGCAACGACCAGCCAACCAAGACCTCATACCCCTCTCTCTCTTTCTCTCCTCCCCCCCACCCCCACCCCCACTACCCCCACCCTCTCTCTCCCCCCCCCACCCCACTATGGCGGTCGCATGGCTCAAGGACAAGGCATCTGTGCTCAAGGCCACAGGCAACGAGCTGGAGAAGGCTGTGGTCAAAGCCACCTCACACCTGGAGGTGGCACCCAAGGCCAAGCACGTCCGCAGGCTCATCCTCACCACCTACGACTCTCCGCAGGAGGCTGTCTTTGCCATGCGCCACCTGCTGGAGAGACTGCAGTCCAAAGACTGGGTAGTACGCAACCCCTCTGCCCCCCTCCCCCCCCTTCCCCGCTTCCCCCTTGCGT
>NW_013657646.1:262093-267972 GCF_000142905.1 Thecamonas trahens ATCC 50062
CCTCCTCCTCCTCCTCCTCCTCCCACACAGGTCGTGCTCAAGGCAATCACCGTGTTTCATCGGCTCTTCCGCGAAGGTGACGACCTCGCCATCGACAAGGTCGCACCGCATCCAGAGGTCTTCTCAGTCCTCGGCTCGTTCATCGATCGGTCGGACGTGCGGGCCATGGGCCAGTCGACCTTTGTACAGAACTACGCAAACTACCTGGTGGAAAAGCTGGCGGCATACTCGGCGCTCAAGTGCCAGTTGGAGAAGCCGCCGCTTCCGGGAGATCGCCAGACTGGGACTTCCATCATCAAGGGCATGAAGGTCCGCAGGCTGCTCAAGGTCGTGCCGCGGCTCCAGCGCCAGCTCAACATGCTCTTCACCTGTGACCCAGACGCGCGCATGCTCGACAACGGCGCCACCGTCTTTGCTTTTACCCTCCTCATCAAGGACGCCTTCAAGCTCTTCCACCTCGTCAACGATGCCATCCTCATCATCATCGACGCCTTTTTTGACATGAAGCAAGACGACGCCCTCCGCTCCATCACCCTCTACCAAGAGTACGTGCTCGAGTCGGACCTCATTCGTGACCTCATGCGCAAGGCAAACAAGATTCCGGGCCTCGACCTCAACATGCCGTCGCTCAAGCCGGCGTCGACAGGCCTTCTCTCCGCCCTCGAGGAGTATGTCAACGCAGGCAACTTTGACCACGCTGAGGCCGAGGTCCGTGACGTCTCGGAGCTCCTCGCAGACTCGATGCCGCACGACCTGGTCGTTGGCGGCTCGTCGGCGCCTGCCCCGCAGTCGGCCGCGCCCAAGTCGGCGCCGCTCATCTCGCTCGGCAACGACGAGTCGGCGGCCCACCTCGACCCGCTTGGCACGCCCGGCAAGACCGCCGCCGCCGCCGCACCGTCCGCGGCGGCCGCTACCGCTTTTGATCCCTTCGGCTCAGTCCCGTTCGAGAAGCTCCTCGCCCAGCAGCACTCGTCCGGCGCGTCGACCCCGACCCCGACCCCGACTTCTGCTCCCGCCACAGGCGCCCCGCTCCTCGACATGGGTGGGCAGGCGTACGCGCGAAAGCAGAGCCAGATCAATGAGCTCCTGCAGCAGACGTCCAAGCCTGCTCCGGCGCCGGGCGTCTTTGGCGGCGCGCCTCCGATCTGGGCCGCTCCGGCTGGGCAACTGGCTGCTGGGCCACCCCCGGCCGCCGCCGCGGCCCCGGCCCTTGCCGCCCCGCTAGTCCCGGTCACCTCTTCGTCCAAGCCAACCGGTCCGCTCGACAAGCAGGGCACCGCCAAGCAGTCGTCCAACAACCCGTTCGACTTTGGCGACCTCCTCGAGGCCTTCCCGCAGTAATCTCGTAACTAAACGCACGGAACGCTGGACACCATTGTCGGATGCCGCAGTGAACTCGACGCAATGTAGAAAGCTCACTCTCAGCTGCGCGATGCGGCGCGCGCTGCGCTTGTGGGCCACGACGCCGACCAGAATGCAGACGAGCACAGACGAGGTTGATGCGCTTGAGACGGCGACGGGGCTTGCGGCTTGGGGCCACAGCCTCCACGACGTCGGGCGGCCGCAGTAGTACCCCTCTTTGCTTCGAATGGTTTTATCTGGCACGCCTGATCTGCACTCAGCTCACGCATCGGCCTCGAGTGCAGCCACCCGCCGCAGCAGCGCCGCCACCGTCGCCTCGAGCGACGCTACCTGCGACTTGAGCGCCGCGACTTCAGCTTGCGACGCTGGCAGTTCGCGCTCGGCCCCAGCCGCCCTTGATGCAGACACTGCTCGTGGCTTGGGCGGACGCCCGCCCGGACGCGGCGCGCCACCGCCTGGCCGCGGCTTGGTTGCCGGCTTGGGCTTGGCTGAAGGCTTGGGCTTGGCCGCCGGCGCTGGCCGCGGTGCCATCGGCTTGGGCGGCATCGCCGTGCCAGCCTGGGGTTCGGGCTTGGGCGGCGGCGGCTTGGCTACAATGCCTGGTGATGCCGGGCGCGGCGGCGGGCGCGGGCGCGGGCGCGGGCTCGGGCGCGGGCCCCCGCTCGGCTCTGGCGACGTCGCCCGCGAGTTGGGCGCAGACTTGTCCGAACTCGAGCCCGAGCTAGGCGCGGCGACGGCTGCTGCTGCTGCAGCTGCTGCAGCAGCCACGCCGACAGCAGCTGCGTTGCTGGCTGCGGCCGCTGAAACAGCCGCCACCTCCTCAGCAGGCTCCTCGGTCTTGGGCGCGGAATCGGCGTCGCTCCCGCTGTCGCCACTCGACTTGCTCTGCTTGGCGAGTACTTCCGAGGCGTAGTCAAACTCGTGGACGATTTCGATGTGGGTCTCGGGCACAAAGCCAGTCTTGGACTCGAACATGACCTCGCGCCATCCCGGAGCGCCACAGTCGTACTTTGTGACCAGAAAGTAACGGCCGGAGCTGGCCGAGACCGAGACCTCGGTCTCGGACCTCGCCTCAAAGTCATAGATGGCCTTGCCGATGGCGAGCGCCGGGCGCTTGGAGCGCTTGAAAATGCGGTCGGCGAGCGGAATGAGTGCCGCCGTCGCCTCGGTCACCGCCTGCGAGTGCGCAAGCGCCTCCATCGGCGACTCATCTTCCCCGCGGACCAGGTTCGGCGCAAAGACAATGGCCACGTTGGACGCAGACATCTTGGACTGGCTCTCAAACGAGGTCACCCGCTTCATAAAGGGGAAGAGCGCCCGCAGAAGGCATTGCGAGTACGCCGGCACGTCGCGGATGAGCGCCCGCGCAAACTCGACAATAAACTTGGTGTCGTACGCATCGGCCAGTGACCGGTAGAACGGATACAGCTCGTACGGGACCGGCGGTTCCGGGAGCTCGCGCACGTAAAGTTTGAGCAGGCCGGCCACCGTGTCGGCGTCGTTGACTGGAAGGACAACGGCCTCGCCGGTGTCATATCCCTGCTTGAACCGCTTGATGTCCACCGCCGAGCCCGAGAGTCGCAGGAAGCCCTCGGTGGCAATCTGCGCATCGGTAAAGGTCTTGAGGCAGTCTTCGACCACGGCAGGCAGCGAGCCATCCGATGACGGCCTCCGCGCCACCGCATCCTCCAGCGCCACCCCAAAGATCTTCTCCCTCGCCGCAGGCAGCAAGCTCGAGAGCTGCTCCAGCCACGCGTCGCGGAGCCGCATGTTCTCCGCCACGAAAAAGTACACCCGCCCCGTCGCCCGCACCTCAAACGCGCCAATCGGCGCGCTCGGCCGGTCGGTGATGCACACAGCTTGCACGTCGTCGATAAGCACCTCGCCCGCAGGCTCCTCGTCATCCTGCGCCTTGTAGTACGACAGCGCATCGGCCGAGAGCGTGCACCACCGCCGCTTGAGCGACTTGTTCGATCCCCCCTCCTTCTCCAGCCATCCAGATTGCACAATCTGGAACTGCTGTGCCCACTTTTCCTGCGTGCCCTCGGGCATGAGCTTGAGCAGGGCGGCCACCCACGAGGCCCGTTGCAACTCCCGCTCGGCCTGGATGGTAAAGATGCGCTCAGGCGTCCTGATCTTGAACACATACGAGTCATCGCCGTCATGGTCCTTGTCGGTCAAAATGTTCTTGATGTCATTGATCAGAATATGCCCGGCCTGCTTGGTGGCATTCTCCGTCTTAAAGTAGTACAGCGCATCGCGCGTGAGCTGAAAGAATCGCTTCTGAAACTTGGTCGACGAGCCGCCTGTCTTGGCCAGCCATCCCGACTTGATCACCAGCCGCTATCATGCCCCAGCCATAGTCATCCACCCCGTCCACCAGCCTCCTGTGTGTGAGTCGGGTCGGTATGCCCCTACTGTGCCCCCTGCTCCCCCCCCCCCCCCTCTCTCTCCCGCCGCTCCCTTCCTGTGCCTGCCCCCGCCACAAACCGACTGAGCCACCCCCGCACCACCACCCACAATGGGGGCCACATCCACATACCGAGTCCATGCTGCAATCAACCACCAGCAATACACTCTGTCTGGGTAGACCACAAAGGTGTTCCACAGACCAAGCTGGGACAAGTGGTACACCCCACACTCCCTCCTCCCCCTCCCCTTCGCAAGTGCAAACCCCTCCCTCCCCTCCCCCTCACAACGAGCAACTCGCTCTTTGGCCGAAATGGTGCGTGTTGGCCGTTCCGGCGAATCGGCCGACAAACGCCTTTTCACCGCCTCGGCACGTGCAGGCAACGAGGGGATGGTGGGCAGAGGCCTGTCGAGCTGGGAAGCACCATCAGGTGGTGAGCGATGAGAGTAGAAGGTACAGTGCGGAGATAGAGGGAGGGGAAGGGAGGAGAGGACATGTGGGTGGCCGGGCGGGAAAAAACAACGGACGCGGGAGGAGAGGACTCGGGCATGGGAGAGCTCGATTGAGGAAGCGTGACCAACGATGGCGGACAGGGTTCAACGTGCGCGGCAAGAGGCAACTACGCGAGGAGGTCGACCGATTCTGATGAATCATCGGAGCGGGCAAGAGCCGGAGAGTTGGGCCCGACGCCTGCGGCGATGAGCTCGACTTCGGAGCCCGACGAAGATGCAGCGCCGGCGGCAAAGGCAAAGTCGGCGCCGGCGCCAGACATCTGGTTGAGACGGACAAAACCGCCGGCAGACCGTTTGTACTCGCGATAGCGGTCGTATAGGTAGAGGAGGCCGCATGTGCCCCAGATGAGGCCGTAGGGGATAGAAACCCAGACGTACCACATGCGGGCGCCGTTATCGTCCGACTGGAGTGAGACAATGGCAAAGAGAGCGCAAAAAACGGCAAGAACGACAAAGATGACGGCCTTCTGGATCTTGTCAGCAAGGGTGGTGCGCGACACGGGCGCCTCAACAATGTCCGACGGCGGTGACGAGCCGAGCGAGCGGGCGCGCCACTGGGCGACGAGCTCCCACACCTCCTCGGCGCGGAGGATGTCATTGAAGCCGAGGTGGATGTCGTCGCGGTCTTCAGCCGAAGAGGTGCGGGCACGGACACCCACCTCATCATACGCCGTCGAGTGCATCTCCTCAGTCGAGAACCAGACCGAGCCGACGCCGCGGCCGCGGCGACGGAGCAGGATCTCGTGCATCTGGTGCGGGAGGAAGAACTTGATGCTGTGTCCAAAGGCCGAAGCATACTTGGGGCTAACAATTACCGCTTGCTCGCCAGTCAGAATGTACAGGTTCGTCTTGGCCGCCGCCTTCAGCACGAGGAGGATGACGGTGGCGCTAGCAAAGCCGAGGGTGGTCACCCAAGCCGACGAGCCCATGCGCTCCTGATAGAAGATGGCGTAGAGGACGGCACCCGAGAGGAGGGCAAGCAGGAGGAGGAACGACTTGTGCCTGCCGAGCTTGCGCTGGTAGTCTGCATACAACACAGTCTCGTCGGCAAACTGGGCAACGAGCAGCTTGTCCTTGGCCCGCAGATGCGAGTAGTCGTCGAGATCGGACCAGGCGTTGTACGGGATACGATCCCAGCGCATTTCCGCCAGGTGCTGGCCAATGGCCACCACAGTCAGCGCAAAGTAGATGCCGAGGACCGGGAGGAGAACCTCCTCGGGCCGTGCCGGGCACGAGTCGCCCATTCTTGTGATTCTGTCGTCGTTCTTGGGGCACCCGCCGAGGCCCCATGCCATGCAGCTGCCATGCGAGTACGTCCCGCACCACTGGCACCCGTTGACTTCGATACAAGGTTCGCAGGTCTTGACATTGCAGCTGAGCAGGGGGGGGAGGGGAGGGGGAGGGGGGTGAGGGGAGTGAGGGGGGGGGTGAGGGGGGTGAGAGGGGGGAAGGAAGGGAGGGAGGGGCGTACTCCGCCTGGGCCTGGGCTCCGCTGACGAGGACGGCAGTGGCGACCACCAGCCAGATCACGGCCTTCATAGGGAAGGGTGGGTGCAAGGTGGGGTGGGGGCGGGAGCTATTTAGAGGCGGTTAAG
>NW_013657646.1:268127-280885 GCF_000142905.1 Thecamonas trahens ATCC 50062
GCCCCGAGGTACCTGACCCTGCCTGCCTGACCCCCTGCCGAGGTGGGGGTGCCAACCCCCCCCTGGGCCTTTGATCGCAGCCTGATCTGCCTGTGATCAGGAACACGATCACGATCAAGTCGCACACACCACCGCTTCCCCTCCCTCCGCTCCCCCCTCCCCCCCCCCCCCTCCTTCCCATCCCTCCGTCCCCACCGCTGCCACCACTCGACGAGAGCAGCGGTATGGACAGAGATAGTGGGCTGGGTGGAGCCGGCATGTCCATGGGCACTAAGATGGGCTACGAAGAGGCGACGGCGGTGAATGCCGAGTCCGGGACGGTGCTGGTGGTCGGCGTGCCGGCCGGGTCGGTGGTGGGGGTGGACGGGGTGGGATGGAGAGTCACCGAGGCATTCGCTGGCATCAAGATGCTGCCGCTGGACATGCTGCACTTTGTCACTTTTGCTGCGGCGGACAGTCACGGCTCGGATGCCATGCCAACCGGGTTCTGGATGTCATTCGAGGAGGCGCTGGCGCCCGACGAGGGCCGGCCGGGCGCCAAGGCCGTCGCTGTCTACCGCTACGAACCCAAGTCCGAGATCCTCGTCCCGCATCCAGACCCGGTCCAGGCATACCGGCTTGCGCTTGGTGTCCAGAGCTTCGACTTTGACGCCCGGCTGCAGCCGTTCCCGCCATCGGCCGTCGACGGATGGCGCGCGCTGAGCGCGCCGCTCACCCGCGGCCTTGTCGCCGCCCTCATGCCGGCATCAGGCGTCCTCTCGGGTGCAGGCATGCCGCTCTCCGAGGCCGAGGCCGAAATGTTGGGAAAGAGCGAGCAGGTCCAGGATGAGAACGGGGGCGAGAGCGGAAGCGAGGACTTGCCGCGGCTAGCCAAGTTTGAGCGCAAGGCGTTTCTGGCCCAGGTGACTGGGGCGAGCCGGTCTGCGGTCGGGCACGACAACTCGCCGATGCTGCGCGCTGTGGCACGAAAGCGGCCGCGCGGCGTGCTAGACGTTGTTGGCGAGTTTGCCTTTGCCTTTCTGGGTGTTTTTCTCGTCTCGTCGGGCGCGTGCTTTGTCGGCTGGCGTGCGCGGTTCGAGGCTTTTGCCGCCGCCCGTCACATCTGGGCCGACGAGCCGACCACGTTCGAAGTCCTTCTGGATCTGGTCGTTGCCCAGCTTGACCTCATGAGTAACGAGCTTTTTGCTGACCTGCTCATCGAGGACGCGACGTCGAACGCGGTCCGGACCTGGGTCGGCAGCCTCGCCCGCACCGCCGCCGAGCTCGATCTCGTCGGGCAAGCCCGCGAGCTTGCCGACGCCGCCCGCGACCGATTTGGATGGGAGCTCGAGCTCGAGGGCGAGCAACGAGCGCTCGATCGGGTCGTCGGCGGCCTCGCCGCCACAGCGCTTGACGACGCCGCCGCCATTCAGGCCGCGCTCTGCGCTGAGTTTGGCGACGATGCCCCGACGGTGGTCTTGCCTATGTAAGCAGCCCGCGTCCCGCAACAAGTACACCGCGAATGTAGCCCTTGGCAAGCGCCGATGACATGCAGACCGAGAGCAGCCATGCCAGGACTGCCAGCGCAGCCGCCGGCCCGCGGCCCCATCGCGCGAGCAAGCCCGGGTGGAGCGCAACAAAGGCGAGCGATGCAGCCTCGATCAGCGCCAGCGCAGTCCGCGACATGTGGGTGTGAATCATCGACGGGAAGCGAAAGTCCTGCATCGGCCAGAACCACGGCACGTGACCGCAAGTCATGTCAGCCAGCAGGTGCGAGATCATGCCGGCGGCGGCGACAGCGGCGTGCGATGACGGGCGCGAGGCGCCGACGAAGGTCAGCAGCCCACCAAAAGCCAGCGATGCGACCATGACCACCACCAGTGTGTGCCCGAACGATCGCGATGCGCTCGCCACACCAGACATGTACCGAAGCTTGTCGATGAGGTCAGGCATGAGCGACGCAAGGACGAGGACTACATCGTGCGCCGCCGTCACCTCGCCGACCGTCGCGCGCATAAACGCCACCCGCCGTGCCGCCGCCAGCACCAGGTACCCCGCCAGCACATGGCTGCACACCAGCATGCCTTTTGTGGCTGCTAGATGTGAGTCAGGTGGCCGCCAGTCGCGAGGTCGCCGCTGTTGAGGTCAAAGCCACCGGAGCGGCGGTGAGGTCAGTGGCCTGAGCGGGCCGAGGATGGCATACAGCTGAGGGTAAGGCGATGGTGAGCGATGGTGATGGCGATAGTGATGGTGTTGATCCATGATCCAGAAGTGGTTGCTCCTTGTGTGATGGCCTTGATCAAGCGGCGCGGAGACAGCAAGTGCACGACAAAGTGCTGCCGAGGGAATCATTCTCATACCTCGCCCGTCTTTGGCCACCATCACAGGCCTGCCCTTACCGAGCGCACACACACATCCACCCCCACCCCACACACACCCCACCCCACCACCCCCACCCCACACACACCCCACCCCACCCTCCACTCTTATCGTCCCTCACCTCCTCTAATCCCTCCCATCCATCGCCACCATCACGGCAATCAATCCCATCAGTGACTGGTGTGCCGTCATCAGCGCGTGCGGCCTGGCGTGGCGCAACCGTTGGCGGTGACATATCCAACCAGCTGTATGTGGTGCCACTCCACGCCCCCCCCCCCCCCCCCCCACCCACACACACGCTTATGGGCAAGTCAGGGGCACATGTCCATGCTAGACTCAAGACGCTGAGTGAGTGGCTCCACAGCAAACCGCCGGCTAAGCTCGTGGGCGTCATGACCGAGCTGCTGCACTACGCCTCCGAGTCGGGCAGGCTCCTGGACTCTGCGGTGACTGCCCTCGCCCATCGCGGCTTGTCTCGGCTGCTTTCGCTGACGGATGCAGAGGACAAACGCATTCGCATCAAGGCGGCAGAGTGCATTGTTCGCTTTGCCGCTGGTTCGGAACTGGTTCAGAACATCCTCGTCGAGCTCGATGCCGGCTTTGGCTGGGGCCCGCTCTTTGTCATCCATCCCTCGAACAAGTACAAGGCCGAGCAATCGCGCCAGCTAACCTTTCTGACGCTTCGCTACTACCTGCGCAACAACGCCCTGCCCTCGCTCAACATCGAGCAGAAGCGAATCTTTCTCGAACTCGCCACCACCGTCCGCGATGTCGTCGACACCATCGACGCTGTCGTCGCTGCAGAGACCCGTGCGCTCCTACTGGACTCGGACGATGAGGCCGAGGCTGATGCCGACGTCAGCGCCAGCCAAGCCACTATTCCGTTGTTGTGGTGCTACCCGCGACCCGAGCCGCGTGGCTCGCGCCATCTCGAGTCTTCGCTCCATCGTTCCCGGGTCTTGTTCCCAGACCCAGCTAGCGCGCTCTTTGGCTTTGTGCACACCGCCAGGCTGCGGGCGGAGAACGCGATATCATCATCGTCGCTGGCAGAGCCACGGCCGCCAGCGGCCGCGTCCTCTGCGCCGCCGCCTGCGCCGCCGATCATCACCACCATGCTGTCGGCCGACGGCTCGTCAGGCGGTATTCTCTCGCCGCACTCGCTCGCGCTCAGCCGGCCACACACCTCGCGGCACAACGAGAGCCAGCCGCTGGTGACGCCTGATCCGCCGTCGGCGCGCCAGGTTAAGCACGCGCGGAGGCTTTCGCTCTCGGCGCTCTCGACGTCAATGGGCCGCCTGCGGCCGGTGCCGACCGCCACATCGGACGAGTCGACTCCCGAGTCGCCACGAGCAAAGCGGCGAACACCTCGGCAGCGCCGGCACATGTTTGGCTCAATCCATGAGCTCTCCTTCTATCCGCGAACCATCCGCCGTCTTCCGGCACACTTTTACGACACTGAGGATCTGGTCGATCTGCTCCGGAGCCGGCGGATCGATGAGGTCCGCCTCAACTACGTCCGGTTCCGCGACATGGTGGTCGAGTCGGGTGGCCCGCGGTACCGACGGCGACTCTCGCTCCCGTCCAACTACAAGCACAATCCAGTGCACTCGCTCGCTGTCTCAGTCCGGCTGCGTGCATCGGCGGCGCTCGACGCGTCCGCGCTCCACCTGCCGCTGCATGGTCCGTGGGACGAGGGCATTGTGCCGCCGCTGTATCTGGAAGACATGCAGCCGGCGCTGGTCATGACAGCCGGCTCACCGCGGTCTCCGCGCTTGATGTACATGCCGAGCACGACCAACAGCTCCAGCGGTGCGCTCACAACCGCCGAGCTCACTGGGCCGGACGGCGCAGAGGGCAGCAAGAGCGGGCCGGTATTTGGGCGTGCCGAGCTTGCCGCAGCTGTGGCGCAGACGCGCACGCCAACCAAGGCGCCGCGGCCGTCGATGCTGGAGACCTCTCTTGCTGCGTCAACATCCGACGGCTCTGTGGTGATGGCGATGGTGAAGCCCAAGGGTGGGACGAAGGCTGGCGGACGGCCCAAGGTAGCACGGGCAGAGTCAATGCGGCGGATCCGCCGGCAGCGGCTGGCGCGCGAGCGCAAGCGCGAGTCGTCGCTTCTCGCTGGGAGCAGTGGCGGCGGGCACGGGCATGGGGCGAGTCGGCGAGCGCAGTCGGCGCGGCCGCGTTCGCGGTCGGGATCGCGACGGATACTCTCGGGCGCTTCGCTCTCGACCGACGCGGCCGGCTCGAGCGGCGGCGACGGATCGTCGATGCGCGAGTCACGGGGCGAGCGGCGGCGGCCGTCGTCGCGGCTCCGGTCGGTCTTCCTCACCACTGTTCAAAAGGCTTCCGAGTTCTACGCCTTCCCCCTCGGGCCGCTCTTTGCGCTGCAAATTGGTCCGCAGGCAGCCGAGCACAACTTTGGCTCGCATGCCGTCCGGCGGCGGGTGCTCTCGCAGAGGACCGAAGCGCTGTATCATGGACATGTCGAGGTCAAGCCGTATAACACCGGCGTGGGTGTCTCCAAGGCTGCAATGCAGGCCAGGCTTGAAGCCATCACATCGGGTCTCGAGAGCCGCGGGCACGATCCATCGCTCTCGTACGCCGAAGAGGACGTGCTGTACGACGACTCGTACGACCCGTTTGCGTCGATGGTCGGCCTGCCCAACGGCATGCTCAACGAGCCCAAGTCAATTGTCTCGCCGTATGTCTCACACGTCAAGGCCAAAGCCTCGAGCCAGCTCTCGATCTCGCACTCGGTCTCGCCCATCAAGAAGGAGCGCCCGCTCCTGCGCGACGATTCGCCGCAGCCGGTCATCGAGCGCTCGTCGCGCGACATCATGATGTCGTTCCAGAACCTGCTCCGCACCCCGTTGGAGGACACTCTGCCGTATGATGAAGCTGACGGTGCGCTCCTCGACCTCGAGACGACATCCCATCGCGACGCGGCAACCCGTGGCATGATGGCCGCCGCCGCCGAGGCGCTCCGCCAGCCGTCGACGGGCTCGTCGACGTCGTCAACCGCGCTCCGCCCGCCTCGCTTTGTGCCCACCGCCGACGTCTTTCTCGCCCGCCCACTCTCGAGCTCCAACGCCCGAACTGCGCCCGCAGACATCGACCCATCGGTCTACCGCTTCAATCTGGATCCCATCCGCGAAAAGCGCCGGATCCAGGCAATCCTTGACGCCCGCGCCGAACAGGAGCGCCGTCTCGCCGCCTCCCGGCGGGCCGCCCGCCGCAAGGCCGCCGCCCTCCGAGGCGAAGACTCGGACGAATACTCTGACTCTGGCTCGTACTATTACGAATAAACAGATGCAACGGATTCATGGTGGTCGCCGCGATCAACTCCGCCAATATGCCGGAGCCGGTGTGCGACGTGGCCGGCCGCCCTCACCACACCCCCCGCTCCCGCTCTTGGCCCTCGCCTCCCCCCCCCGCCCCCCGCCCCCCGCTCCGGCACACCACTCCCACCCACTGCTCACACCCACCACCCAGCTCCCAACACATCTCAGCCAGGTCACCGACCAACCATGCTGCTCGCCGGAGTGCAGACGCTTGTGGGGCGGGCCCGCGAAGACTTTGGCGGGCCGGACACGCCGCGGCAGCCACAGGGCGCAGCGGTAAAGGGCGAGTTCCCGGTGGCGGCGACGAGCAGTCCAGGCTCTGTGCGAGTGCTCTCGGCCAACATGTGGGGCGTGCCGACGTCACCGCTGGTGCGCAAGCGGTTGCGGACGCTGGGCGCTGTGCTGGCCGACTACGATCTCATTGCCCTGCAGGAGGTGTGGCACGTCCGCGATCGGGCTCTGGTGCGGGAGCTGGCTGCTGACGCCGGCCTCACCTACACCCACGCCTTTTGCCACGGCTCGGGCATGGCAGTTTGGCCGGGCCAGCATGGGACTGGCCTGATGATCATCTCGCGTTGGCCCATCGTCGACGTCGCCTACCATCGGTTCTCGGTCACCGGCCGCCCGTACGCTTTTCATCAAGCCGACTACTACGGCGCAAAGGGCATCGGCTGGGTCCGCGTCGCCTCGCCGCATGGCCTCATCGACGTCTTTGACACCCATCTGGTGGCGCAGTACTCGGCCGACCCGCACGACGAGTACTCCAAGACCCGCCTTGGCCAGGCCTTTGAGCACGCCTCGTTTGTGTCGTCGGTGGCCGGCTCGACGCCTTTCGGCGGCGCCGGCTACGTCCTGCCCGACGGCTCGCGCGCTGTGGGCCCTGTTATTCTTGTTGTCGACATGGGCGACTTTAATGCCCCGCCGAACTCGCTTGTCGTCGCCGCTGTCCACCATCTGTGCGGCCTTCGCGACGCGTACGCCGAGTCTGACGACGGCCGCGCCGGCAAGCCCGGCTTCACTGGCGAGGGCCCAACCGGTGAGGCGCAGCGGATGGACTACATCTTTTACGCCTATGCTCCGCACCAGCCGTGGCTTCTCGAGTATGCCCGCCCGCTCGACGATCTCGTTGTGCCTGGCGAGCAGCCTGCTGTCCCAGTCTCGGACCACGCGCCGGTTGCGGCCTCGTTTCGGCTCGTCGACTCGAGCACTTTGCTCCCGCTGCCGCTGCCGCAGCTACCTGCGGCCGGCACGCGCGACCAGACTCTGACCGAGCTCGTCGCCGAAATCGAAGCCGGAGTAGTCGAGATTGCCGCCAGGCGCAACCGGCACAAGCTGCGGTTCTGGCGCGCGCTCGCCGGCCTCGTTGCCATCCTGCTGCTCTCACTCTTTGTCTCGTCGCGGTACGCGTACACTGTGGTTGCGATTGCGACGTACGGCTCGTCAGCAGGCCAGCTGTTTGGCGGCCTCCTTGTCCAGGCCCTCTCCATCGGCCTGGTCTCGGTTCTTCCGCTCATGTTCATGGCGGTCGTTCTAGCGGGCTACGTCTGCGTCGAGTTCTTCCTCGCCTGGTACACCGTTGCCGACGAAATGCGTGCCATGTCGGAAATCCTCTCGGAAGCGAGGGTGGTGAGCCGGAGCCGGGCGCCGCGGTCGTGGATGTGAACCAGCAAGTGCACTCACGCCTGCACGCTGTCGGCCACCCGATGGACCGCCAGCCCGTCGACGAGCAGCGGGTGCCGGAGCGGAAAGGTTCCTTCGGCGACCCGCGCCTCGGCCTCGAGGATGACGAGCCAGAGGACAACCCCGTATGTAGATAGCACAAAGGCGTCGAATCCATCGCACTCGTTGCTCATTGAGTGCGGAAGGATCGTGCCGTCGGCCTTGCCGCACAGCACGCGGCGCGAGGCAGCCGTCAGCACGGCGGCCTCGTCAGCGGTCGCCAGCCCGGCCTCGACCATAAACGCTGCAGCGTCCTTGACCAGCGCGCGGTAGTCGACGGTCTCAATCTGCGAAAGTGCCGCTGGCTCGCCATCGTCGTCAGGGGTGGGCAGCGTGATGGTGGTGCGCTCGTAGTTGAACGAGGAAGAAGCGTAGATGGTGACGCGGGGGGTGTTGAGGCCAGTCGCCCGGGCCACCCGGGCCACCAGCGGTGCCAGGCTCTTGCCCAACTTGTCGACCGAGGGGCAGACATAGCACGGCGGGATCCAAAGAACATGAGCGTGCTGGAGGTCGCGCAAGTCCCGCGGCAGCGCTTCGGGGCCCACAACCCCGACGTTGTCGGACTCTGGCGCAAGGCCGCTCCCGGTGAGGTAGCCCTCGACCTGGCTCACGATGACGGCCCAGAGATCGCGGGCAGCCGAGTTGCGGCCGCGAACAACATCGCGGAAGAGTGGTTTCAACGCAGCAGCCCAGTTCCGAGGCTTGGCGGTGCTACCGGTGCTACTGCCGGCTTCGCAGGCTTGGGCAAAAGCGACGAGCTTGCGTGACGACGCGATGTAGCTCGCAACCGCCGAGAGCTCCTTGTCGCGGGATGAGCGGCGCGAGATGAGACGAGCATGCCACTTGGAGAGATCAACGTAGTCGTTGCCGGCTAGCGCGCCAAAGACTGGCAGCAGCAGCGGCGACGGCAAGCCGAGCGCGGCAGCAACGACAAACGGCGGAAGAAGGAGTCCCGAGGCAGCGTCTGGGTCATCCAGCGCGCTCAGCGACGAGATCGGCATGTAGCCGGCAAGCGCAGGATAGACCAAAAAGTCTGAGTCCTGCGCGATGAGCGCGTCGAGGCGGGTCTCGGCCGCGGCGCCGTACGCCACCATCCCCGCGTCCGAGTCCGAGGCGAGGCGGACGAGGGTGATGCGACCAGCGTCTGCAACATCGAGCACGGCAGTGAGAAAGGCATGGCGGAGGAGCGCCGGCGGCAGAACAACCCCAGACGAGCATCGCGACGTGCTGCGGCCGAGGGCGTTCATAGCGGCGCGGACCGCGGAGGCGCGGCGAGAGATCCGGGTGCGGTCTTTGGCCGCGCCACGCTCGCCATCAACAAAGACGACAAGCTCGCCGTGGTCCGGAAGCGCGGTGAGGAGGGCGGCGAGGTAGTCTGTCACGGTCTGAGAGTAGGCGATGAGACCCGTGACACAGCCTGTGGCGCACGGGCAGCCGCATCCGTGGTGGCTCCGCTCGCGAGAGAGGGTGAAGAGGGCGTGGAGCAGGCCCTCACCATCCACACCGACCCGGCCCAGGCTCTTCAGCCGGGTTCGGGCCACCACCCTCTGCGACGCCGCATGGATCTTGCTGTGGAGTCCGCGAATGCCCATGGCCAAACGAGGTGTGAGTGCCAACACTGATGGGGTGTGCCGAGGAGAGGAGGAGGAGAGGGGGGGTGGCCAGGAAGAGGGGGGATCGACCCAATGCCATTGGTTGCTGTCACCAATGATTGGTGGTATTGGTTGGTTGGTTGGTGGTTGGCGGTTACGGTTGATTTGGCCATGACATCGATTATTTCTCGATGGCCATCATCATTACCAACCGAGCCACCTCTGCCGAAGGCCACACTCTTCCCCAACTCCCCCACTCCACCCCTCCCCTCCCCCCCCTCGCCCCACCTTCCCCCACCCTTGCACAAGCCACACACACTTACAACAACAACAAAACGCCAGCCATGTACTGGGTGTGCTACATGGCGGTAGTCCTCGTGGCTGGTCTTGCCACAGCCCAGACAACCGGTACGCATCGTGGGTTTCCCCCCTCCCTCCTCCCGAAGGAGATAGTGGTTGGCGCCGCTGGCGTGGGGGCTGACACGGCGGGGTGGCGTTCCCCGACCCTTTTTCTTCCACCGCCACACCCTTGCAAGGCAAGGGGGTACGTGGAAGGCTAGGGCGCTGAGGGAAGACAACGCTGTTGTTAGGGGGGGAAAGGGGGCAGGGGGGGCAGGGGGGGGGGGGGGGTACTTACCCATGCATGTGTGGTGGTGGTGGTCCGGGCATGGGCTGCAGAAATCGAGAAGACGTACTACGTCGGCGTAGCCACGTCGGCTGGTGTGCCTGGCTTTGGGCATCCGGGTCCCTCGTCCAGTGCGCCCAACTACCTCGGACTCTCTGAGACCTCGGGTGGACCGTACAACGTCCTTGCCGCACCCATCTTTACCCGCGATCGCAAGTACCAGTTTGTCATCGAAGGCACGGCGACGTTCTACCTCTCGACTTCGTCGAGTGGCGGCAACCCGGGCGTGGACGCCATCAACCCGTCGTCGCCCAGCGACGTGGTGACCGGCGGCACTTGGAGCGGAAACGCGCATGTGGGACAGGCCGGAGACACGCTTGTGTTTTCGCCGACAACGACGACGACGCCAGACTCGTTCTACTACCAGGATGCAGTCGAGACGAGCATGGGGTACTTTGCTCAGGCCATCGACTGCGTGTCGATTGACCCGTCGCCGGTCAAGCTTCTCTCGCCGGCCAACGGGACGACCAACTTTCGGATCGGCACACCGCTGGTGTGGGAGCCTGTGGCGTCGTTTGGCCGGCGGTGCCCGGGCGATCCGTTGCAGGGCGGCGTGAGTGCGGCCGACGTGACGGCCGGCAAGTACCCGCAGTACCGGATTCTGTTTGCCGAAGGCCGCGGAGTGCTGGATGTGGCGGCGAATCTGACGCTGGCGCCTGCGCAAGGCCTTCGCGACATTGCGCCTGACGTGCCGCAGTATCCGCTGACGTCTGCATCGATAGTGCCCGGGCGGACGTACTCGTGGGCGATTCTGGCGCTCAATGGGGCGCGGTCGTCGATCTCGCCGACGTTCACCTTTACGACGCAGGTCGAGGAGGTGCCGGTCAACGGAACGACGCTGGACAACGGCGGCGTGCTGCAGGACCGAATTTTCCCGGATGTGCCGGCGTCGTTCTCCAAGTACAAGTACTACTCGATTGACGTGGACTCGCCGGGCGGGACGCTTCTCATTGTGGGCTCTGCGTCACCGCTGCAGGTGGCGAACGCGCCGTCGCAGGGCGCCATCAACCTGTTTGTCACGGCCTTTAACGTCACGCACCCGCAGCAGACGATCAAGCAGCCTACAGCGGCCGGCGGACGGTTCCAGTTCCGGTCGCAGGAGGACGTGTCGCTGACCTCACGGAGGTCGGTCCGCGTGCCTGTTGCGGACGCGCCGGTGTACTACATCGGCGTAGAGGCGTCGGGCGGGTCGGCCACGTTTGCGCTCACGGCGCTGTATCAGTGCCCGCTCACGTCTGTGCAGAACTCGGCGTCCGGCACGGCGTGCACGGCGTGTCCGGTCAACATGGAGGCGCTGTTTCCGGGCGCCGTCGGGGCACCGTCGGCGGCCTGCCGGTGCCAGAAGGGCTTCTACGGGCCTGTGGGTGGGCCGTGCACGCGGTGCCCGCGCGGCGGCGTGTGCGACGGCTCGGAGCTGCCGTCGGGCACGGTCGGGTTCTGGGCGTCGCCGGACGACCGGTCGTTCTTCTTCACCTGCCCGCTGCCGTCGTCGTGCCTGGGAGGGCCAGACTCGCGGTGCGAGGAGGGCTACGAGGGCCGGCTCTGCTCCAACTGCAAGAGCGGGTACTACAAGCTCAACTCGCAGTGCTACAAGTGCCCGTCGTCACCTGGGGTCACGTTTTTCTTTGGCATCGCCATCCTCGGCCTCTTCCTTGTTCTCTGCGTCGAGCTGGCGCGGTGGTACCGCAAGATCTCGTCGGTCACGGTCTCGATCAACTTTATCCAAACGGTGGCCATTCTCCCGCTGTACCAGCTCAAGTGGCCGCAGTATATCAAGGTCTTCTTCAACGACCTCTCAGGCTTCAACCTCAACCCGCAGCTGACTGCTCCCGAGTGCTCGTTCACCGGCATGTCGTGGTCGCAGCAGTGGATCTTCACCATGTTCTTCCCTGCCCTTGTGGCCGCGTTTATGAGTGTGGTGTACGTCGTTGTCTGGCTGCTCCGCCAGTGGCAGCTGGCCAAGTCGTACGAGCGGCCGATCAAGACCTCGCGGGCGTGGGACATTATTGTGCCGACGTACGTCACTTTCCTGCTCTTCTTCTACATCTCGATTTCGCAGGCCACCGTCTCGTTCTTTGACTGCACCGAGCAGGGCGACAACACGTTTACCCTCGACGCGTCGGCAGACATCCTCTGCTACTCGTCTGATTGGTTCACCCTCCTCCCGCTGGCCGTCCTCGGCTTCCTCATCTACGTCATTGGTATCCCAGTTGCGCTCTTCTCGGCGCTGTACATTCGCAAGAACAAGCTCTACGACGTCTCACGCAAGGGCCAGCAGATGTACCGCTGGCTCGGCCCGGTCTACCTCCGGTTCCATGTCCGATACTACTGGTGGGAGATGGTGGTCTTTGCGCGCAAGCTCTTCCTCATCGCCGCCGGCTCGTTCCTCACCGGCTTTACACTCTTTCAGTCGGTCACCGCCGTCTTTATCCTTGTCGTTGCCCTGTGGATCCAGCTCCTGGTCTACCCGTTTGCCTACCAAAAGGCCAACTGGCTCGAGGCTCTGCTCAACTTTGCCCTCATTGTCCTCTTCCTCATGGGCATCCTCTTCCAGTCGGGCACCCTTCCCGACGCCTCGGGCATGCCCGAGTTCATCTTTGGCGTCGCCGTTGTCCTCTTTACCGTCTGCCTCGCCGCTGCGCTCTACTGCGTCGGCTGCGAGCTCCGCGACGTCTACCGGCCCATCACTGACGAGGACCTGCTCATCATGCAGAAGCAGCTCGGCAAGCACGAGCTCGAGCACGCCCACTCGACCGCCGACGTCTCGGTTGCCCGCGAGGCCCCGACCCTTGTTGACGAGGACTTTTCCGACGACGAGTCGTAGCCATAGTGTGCAGTGAGTGAGGCCTTGAACATATCACGATGTGGATAGTGGGCGCACAGCAGGGGTGGGGCGGGGAGGCGGTGGACGGGTGGCAAAGGTTCGCGACAGAGGCTTCAGCACCCGTCTTTGTGGATAGGAGGAGAAGGACCATGGGGAAGGACAGTTCGGCAAAGAGTAGGTGTGCAAGGGGGAGGGGTGGAAGGGGGCGGGGCGGGGGTGGGGGAGGGGAGTGATGG
>NW_013657646.1:281065-285094 GCF_000142905.1 Thecamonas trahens ATCC 50062
AAAAGGATCTGTCCAGAATGGGGGGCTAGCGTGGAAGTGATAAAAAGCCAGGCCTGAAGTTGGGGACAAGAGGAGCGCCGGCGCCGGGGCGACGCGGGGGGGTGGGGGGCTCGGAGGGGGGCGGGGTGGCGGCGAATGGCTCACGGCTTCGATGGCGTGGGGGGCGGGGGGGGTCATGGTCGGGTGATGCGACGGGCGGCAGGCCGGATGGGGGTCATTGCGGAGATCATTGCCGGGCTGAAGAGAGAGTTTGGCTCGCGTGGGGTGCTGAACAAGCGCAAAGCCAAGAGCAATGAGAGCAAGAGCAAGAGCAGCGGGCCGGGCGATGTGAGCAGCAAGGTGGAGGCGATCATTGGCGACGTGTGCCGCAAGCACGCGCTGCCGTCGTACCCAAAGAGGGTGGAGCTGATTGCGGCGGTGGCGCCCGAGGATCAGGACCTGTTGTTCCCGCTGCTGAAGGCGCGGCCGGTGCGGACGGCGTCGGGCATTGCTGTGGTGGCCGTCATGTCCAAGCCGCACCGCTGCCCGCACATTGCCATGACCGGCAACATCTGCGTGTACTGCCCGGGCGGGCCGGACTCGGACTTTGAGTACTCGACGCAGAGCTACACAGGGTACGAGCCGACGTCGATGCGGGCCATTCGCGCGCGGTACTCGCCGTATCTGCAAACGCGGAACCGGGTTGACCAGCTGCTGAGGCTCGGTCACTCGGTGGAAAAGGTCGAGTTTATTGTCATGGGCGGGACCTTCATGTCGCTCGACGCCGGCTACCGCGACTACTTTATCCGCAACCTACACGACGCCCTCTCGGGTCATGCGTCGAGCTCGGTCGCCGAGGCTGTCGCCTACTCGGAGCAGTCGCGGGTCAAGTGCATCGGCATCACCATCGAGACCCGCCCCGACTACTGTCTCAAGCCGCACCTGGCAGACATGCTGGCGTACGGATGCACGCGAATCGAGATGGGTGTGCAGGCCATTTACGAGGATGTGGCGCGCGATACCAACCGCGGCCACACTGTGGCTGCCGTCTGCGAGGCCTTTCAGCTCGCCAAGGACGCCGGCTTCAAGGTCGTCTCGCACATGATGCCCGACCTGCCCAACTGCTCGCTCGACCGCGACCTTGCCGGCTTCACCGAGCTCTTTGCCAACCCTGCGTTCCGGCCCGACGGCCTCAAGATTTACCCGACCCTCGTCATCCGCGGGACCGGCCTGTACGAGCTGTGGCGGACCGGGCGGTACTCCAACTACACGCCCGAGGAGCTGGTCGACGTTGTGGCACGGCTCCTGGCCCTTGTCCCGCCGTGGACCCGGGTCTACCGCGTCCAGCGCGACATCCCGATGCCACTGGTCTCATCGGGGGTGGAGCACGGCAACTTGCGCGAGCTGGCCATGGCACGGCTCGCCGACCTCGGCTACGCCTGCCGCGACGTCCGCTCGCGTGAGGTCGGCATCAAGGCCATCACCGACCAGGTCCGGCCGCACCATGTCGAGCTTGTGCGTCGCGACTATGTGGCCAATGGTGGATGGGAGACGTTCCTCGCCTACGAGGATCCCGAGCAGGACATCCTTGTCGGTCTCTTGCGGCTGCGCAAGGCGTCGCCGGCGGCGTTCCGGCCAGAGATGACCGCCGGCCCGACCTCGATCGTCCGCGAGCTGCACGTCTACGGCTCGGCTGTTCCACTCCACTCGCGCGATCCGACCAAGTTCCAGCACCAGGGCTTTGGCACCCTCCTCATGGAGGAGGCCGAGCGCATCGCCGTCGCCGAGCACGGCTCGACCAAGATGGTGGTCATTGCCGGCGTCGGCACCCGCCAGTACTACCGGCGCCTCGGCTACGAGCTCGAGGGCCCGTACATGGTCAAGGCACTCAGCAAGGGCGACATCGAGCATGGCGAGTGGTGTGAGCCCGAGTTGGACTGGTGCAGCTGAATGAAAGCGAGGCCAGCACAGCCGCCTGTCGGGGTTGGGGAGGGCGGCCAAGTGGCCAGGAAGGGGGGGGGAGCAAGCAAGCCTGCAGACTCGACTGCGACCGCGAGGTAGCAACATGACATGGGCTTGCGGCTGCAGCGGTGTGGGGCCGGGACGTAGTGGCCGGGCCCGGCTGGGAGCGCTTGCGGTGGCGCTTGCGGTGGCGTTGGTGGTGGCTGCCGGGCGGCGGGCCGAGGGCACGGCTCTGCTTCCTGCCGACGGGCCGATTCCGTCGGCTGTTCTGGCGCTGGTGGCCGGAAACGATGGCGATGGTCTGGCGAGTGCGGTGCGGCGGATGGAAGGCGGCGAGTGGGCCCGCATGCTGCGGGAAACGGTCCCGGTCCCTGATCACAATCTGCAGGCTGTAGGCCTTGTTCACATCGCCGCCCTCAACGGGCATCTGTCCGTCCTCAAGCGGCTGGTGCAGCTTGGGGCGGATCTGCTGCTGCCTGCTGGCGATGGTGCAACGGTGCTGGATGCCGCTGTCCAGGAAGGCCACGAGGCCATTGCCCGCTGGCTTCTGGTCCCGGGCACCGATCGCCGGCGCGCGCTTGCGCACGCTCCGCCGCGGTCGACCGGCTGGTCGGTCCTGCACATGGCAGCCGAGCGCGGCGACACCGGAGTTGTGCAGCTTCTGATAGATGCCGGCGCGGATGTCAACTATGCGCGCGAGGGCGTGACGCCGGCGTTCTCGGCGGCGCTCGGTGGACACTTGCAGGCTCTGCAGAGTCTGCTGCGTGCGGGTGCTGACGTCAACGCCGGGCCGTCATCATCGGGCGCGTACATTGTCCACGCGGCGGCGTCGTCGGGAAGCACGGCAGTTGTGGCGGCGGTTGTCGAGGCTGGCGCTGACGTCAACGCGCGGCTGCCGTCGGGAATCACGCCGCTGCACATTGCGGCCGAGGCTGGTGCGGGGCAAGTTGTCGAGCTCCTCTTGGCGACGCCCGGCGTGGTGGCAGCAGCCAAGACCGACGCCGGGCACACTCCGCGCGACCTTGCTATCATTCACAAGCACGAGGCGCTAGACAAGATCTTCCGCAAGGCCGGCGTGACGTCGTCGGTCAAGGCGACGTACGTCAAGGCCTCGTTCTCCACCACGCTCCTCAAGCTCGGGCTCGGCACTTTTGGCGTGTTTATCGGCCCGCTGCTGGCGTGCAAGGCGGTGCGATGTGGGGTGCTCGCGGCAGCCGGTCGAGAGGCAAGGGCCAGTGTAGACCAGGCTCGGAAGAGCGATAGAGGAGTCGGCGCAAGCAGCGTACGTAGCAAGCCGAGCGCGCGACGGCGGAAGAAACTCCGATGAAAGACCAGCGGGATCAGGCCGAGACCTGGGCGTCGGGCATGTTGTCCGGGTGCGCGGCCTTGAAGGCTTCAATCTCGTTGAGAGCGGCGTCGATGCGGGCGATGATGGGGTACTTGGTCTCGACGTCGATGCCGAAGCGACGGGCGTTGTAGACCTGCGGGACGAGGCAGGCGTCGGCGAGCGAGAGCTCGTCGCCAATGCAGTAGTTCCCGGCGTGCTTTGCCAGAAAGGCCTCGAGGGCATCAAAGCCGGTGGCGATCCAGTGAGCGCCCCACTCGATCTTGCGGTCCATACCGACGTACTTGAGGACGCGGAGGTTCTGGACGGGCTGGATGTCTGCAGCGATCATGGCCACGGCCTGGCGGACGTAGGCCCTGGCGAGCGGATCCTCAGGAAGGAGCTTGGGCGCGTCCGGATAGGCCTCCTCCAGGAACTCGAGAATGGCGGTGGACTGGCCGATGACGGTTCCGTCGGCAAGAACAAGGGCAGGGAGCAGCTTGGACGGGTTGAGCTCGGTGTACCCGTCCTCGGTCTGCTCACCGGCAAGCAGCGAGACGGCGTGATACGTGTATGCCAGCGACTTGTGGGCGAGGGCAATGCGGACGCGGTACGAGCACGACGACCGCCAGTACGAGTACAGCTGGAGTTCTTCAGACGACGACATGGTTTGGGGTGGGGGTTGGGTGGGGTGTGGTTGGTAGGGGGGGAGGGGTGGGGGTGGTGGGAGGGGGGGGGGGGGAGCATCCAATATAACTATTCAT
>NW_013657646.1:285417-299564 GCF_000142905.1 Thecamonas trahens ATCC 50062
GGGGGGGGCGGGGGGAGGGGGGGGGGGAGGGGGGGGGGGGGGGAGTTTGGTGGTGGAGGTGGTAGTAGTAAGGGGTGTGGTGGGGGGGGGGGGGCGGACAGATGCCTAGAACAGTGCCTCACCAGGATATCTGGGGAAGGGGATGACGTCGCGGATGTTGCCAAGGCCGGTGCAGAGGAGGACGAGGCGCTCAAAGCCGACGCCAAAGCCCGAGTGGACGACCGAACCAAACTTGCGGAGGTCGAGGTACCACCAGTAGGGCTCGAGCGGCATGTTGTCCTCCTTGAGGCGCTCGACGAGGACGTCGTAGCGCTCTTCACGCTGCGAGCCGCCCATCAGCTCGCCGACGAGCGGGCAGAGGACGTCCATGGCGGCGACGGTAGGCGCGGGAGCCTCGGGGTCGTCGTTGAGGCGCATGTAGAAGGCCTTGATGTCCTTAGGGTAGTTGTAGACGATGGTCGGCATGTTGTAGACCTGCTCGCAGAGGTAGCGCTCATGCTCCGAGGCAAGGTCGATGCCCCACTCGACCTTTTTCTCGAACGAGACGTCGCCGGCGGCGATGGCAGCCTCGAGGACGCGGATGGCCTCAGTGTAGGTGATGCGGGTAAAGTCCGACTCGACAATGTTGTAAAGGCGGTCGATGAGGCCCGGCGCCACGTACTGGTCAAACACGTTGATCTCCTCGGAGCACTTGGCCATGACGGTCGAGACGCAGTGCTTGAGGTAGTCCTCGGCGCACGCCATGTTGTCGTGGATGTCAGCAAAGGCAAGCTCGGGCTCGATCATCCAGAACTCGGCAAGGTGGCGCGAGGTGTGCGAGTTCTCGGCGCGGAAGGTCGGGCCAAAGGTGTAGACCGACGAGAGGCCGGCGCAGTACGTCTCGACGTTGAGCTGGCCCGAGACGGTGAGCATGGCCGGCTTGGAGAAAAAGTCCTGCGCGTAGTCGACGTGGCCGTCGTCGGTGGCCGGAATCTCCGAGACCAAGCCATCCTCCTTGAGGAGCGTGGTAACGCGGAACATTTCACCGGCGCCCTCGCAGTCGGACGCCGTGATGAGTGGCGTGTGGACGTACTGACAGCCGATGCCCTGGAAGAACTCGTGGGTGGCCATGGCGAGGACGTTGCGGACGCGCGCGGCGGCGCCGACCACCTTGGTCCGCACACGCAGGTGCGCCAGCGGCCACATGGTCTCAAGCTTGATTCGCGACTTGGCCAGCGGGTACTCGTCGGGGGAGCACTCGCCGAGAATCTCCACCGTCGTCGCCTTGATCTCCACCGCCTGGTTCTTACCGGGCGACTCGACAATGGTGCCGACGACCTTGAGCGACGCACCCGTCGCCGCCGCCTGAAGCTCAGCGAACCCGATCTTGTCCTCCTCCACAATGACCTGCAGGCCCTTGATGGTGGAACCGTCGACAAGCTCCACAAACGCCATGGTCGTCTGCTTGCGGATGGTGCGGACCCAGCCGGCGACCGTGACCGGCGCGCCGGACCACTTGAGCCCGGCCGAGAGCACGTGCCGCACCGACGTCCGCTGCGAGTACTTGAGCGTCACCGGCGCGTCTGGCAGCGTCGCCGGGTCGTCGAGCGTGACAGGGAGCGTGCGGACCGACTTGGCCGGCGCAGCGTCAGTACCGTCGGGCGCCGACGCGCCGGCCTTGCCACCGGCCTTGCCACCGGCCTTGCCACCGGCCTTGCCGCCAGCCTTGCCACCAGCCTTGCCGCCCTTCTTGCCGCCCTTCTTGCCGCCCTTCTTGCCGCTGGCCGCCGCCGCGATGTCGGCCTCGGTCATCGGGCCGAGCGCCTCGGCCATCTTGGCCTGGAGAATAGTCTCGACTGCATCGCTATCCACGAAAGGCAGCGAGCGCATGACCTGGCCCTTGAGCTTGGTCGCCTTGATCTGGTAGCGGAGCTTGGCGAGGTCGTCGGCGTTGTCGGCGAGGGTCTTGGCCACCGCCGCCGCAATCTCGTCGTCGGTGTACGAGACGCCCACGCCGGTCGTCTGCTCAAAGTCGGCCACGTCGAGTTCATCGACGGGCATCTCCTTGGCCTTCTTCAGCCACTTGGTTGCGGCCTTGAACTGCGACTTGCGGATTCGCTCGTCGGCCACGTACTGCGCGAGGAACACCAGGTGCTCATCGGCCACCATCTTCTTGGCCGCCTTGGCCACCTCGCCGAGCAGCTTGCGAGCCTCCTCAGACTCGGGCGTGCCGACCTAGGAGGTTGATCAGCAGTGTGGTGTCGGGTGGTGTGTCGGGTGATCGGGTGGTATGTCGGGTGATCGGGTGGCGTGTCGGGTGTCGTGTCGGGTGTCGTGTCGGGTGTCATATCGAGTTGGTCGGGTGTTGTGTCGTGCCGGGTGTCGTCGTGTCGGGTGTCGTGTCGGGTTGGTCGATATCCATGTCAGAGTGACCGTGTGAGTGAGTGCAGACGCGACCACAGACACCACGGGCGAGAGCAAGAGAGCAGGGGGAGAAGGGGGGGGGGGAGGGGGAGGGGAGGGGAGGGGAGGGGAGGGGAGGGGAGGGGAGGGGAGGGGGAGGGGGAGGGGGGGAGGGGTGCGGGTGCCCGGCACGGTGGCCATGGACAATGCAGGGGAGAGTGCATCCAACCAGGGGGAACGGGGGAGGGGAAGAGCGCAAAGGGGGAAGGGGAGGGCGGGGAGAGACGGGAGGCACATACCGCAGCATGGATGACAAGAAGGGCCTGGGTAAGGTCGGTGTTGTCGATAGTGTCAGGGGCGAGACCCAGGTCGGCAATGACAGCCTTGGCGTGATCAGCGTCCATGGTTGTGGTCGGTGAAGCGGAGTGGTGGCTCGCCTTGGGGATCATCCTCTGCTTGCCATGGCTCGCTCTCGATCAGCTTCGGCTTTTCGATAGTCTTTTGTTCTGGATTGGCCGGTCGGCTGCCCATCGAAACATCGACTGTTCCACCACTCTCTCATCTCGACAGCTGCGATTGGAACGTTCTACGGGGTTTTCATCAATCACATGATGGCGCAGCCACGCCGGCGCCGTCCGCGATCGTCGCCGTCGTCGACGCCGTCGGGGGCGTTGAAGACAAACCGGTCAGGAAGGTCGAGAGGAGGCTCGTTGATGACAGGGTCGGCAGGCATCGGCGGAGCCGGGGGAGGGGCAGTGGCAGCCGACGTGCCGACGTCATCATCAGCGGCAGGCTCGGGGTTTGCGGACTCGCCGCCGATGGCCCAGCCGACGGGCGCGCCGCCTGACTCGCGCCACGCGGTGAGGACCCGCTCGTACTCGGGAATGTCGTTCTCGTGGATGAACCAGTGGAGGCGAGCGCCGTAGAACTCGCGCACGTTTTCGGGCTCGTACTCAAGCCAGTCCGGCACGTCGTCCTCGGCGAGGGTGTCGAGCGGAAACTTGCCGTCAAAGTACTGGTTGTTGACAAGGTCGCGCCAGCCAAAGCGGGTGATCATGGCCACAAAGTCGGACTTGCCCATCCGTCGCATAAAGTCAAGGACGGCGCAGCGAACTCGGATGGTGGCCATGAGTGCATTGGCGAAGCGGTCGCGCTCGACGCGGCAGGTGGCATCCGACGGGCACGAGCCGCTTGGCCGGCACCCGGCCTGGCCACATCCGAGCGCCGCCACCCGCGGATCGATGTTGGCCGAATGGTGCGCGTACATCCAGCAGTACTCGGTGTCGGTCTGCCACTCGGAGCCGTACGTCGAGTGGGTCGAGACCGACGTTCCGTGGAGCTGGTCGCGGTTCCGCGCGCAGAGATAGCAGTAGTCGTTCCCACACACGCAGTGCAGGTGGCAGCATGCGTCGTCCTTGATTCCCACCTCGCCGCACGTTGGGCACTTGCGCATGGCCTTCTCGGTGACCAACGCATAGAACTCGAGGAACTTTTGCAGCGAGCCAAACTTGTCGACGCACCCCGCGTGGATCTCGTCGTCCATGGCGTTGCGCGCCACATCCTGCTCGTTGCGCGGCGGGCTCCGCCGCGGATGGATCTGCTCGCACACGGCGCAGCAGTACACTCCGCAGTGATCGCACTGGAACCGCGCCGAGCCCGACGCTAGCACGTCGCGGATGTCGTTGATCCGCGAGCAGACCGAACAGTTGGTCCGGTACGCCCCGTCCGTGTCGTAGCTCTCGTTGACCATCACCGCCGCCACAAGCAGCAGCTCAGATACCGGAAGTGCCTTGCGGAGGACAGACATCGGAACCGTCGCCTCACACGCCGCATTGCAGCACTGCGGGAACTCGCCGTCGTGCAGCGCCGCCTTGGCCATGTGCACAAAGCACTCCTCGCAAAACTCAGCGTTGCACTCGCACCGCCACACCATGCCCTCCGAGCCGAGCGGCGGTGCCATGAAGCACACCGCGCACACCCGGCCCTCGGACCCGTCCCACGACCCACCAGCGCCAGCAGCCTCCAGCACCGCTGCTGCCTCGCCCGACGAGCACACTCCGATTGGCGTGAGGCCCTGGTTGTTTGCCATGCCTGCGGCAGCACCAAAGCCGTCAAACGCCAGCAAGAGCTCCACAACCTCGGCCGAGCCCGACCGCGCCCCGCAGTGTAGCACAGTGTCGCCGTTGGCATTGACCGCCGTTGCTGACTCCGCCTCGCGCGTCACTGACCGCGTCAGTAGCATCGCCACAGCAGCCGCAGAGCCCGACGCCGCCGCTCGCATCAACGGCGTGTTGCCCGCGTGGTCGGCGCAGTCAACACTCACCCGCGACGCAAGCAGGAGAGCCGTCACCTCGTCCGCACGCGCGTCGAGCGCGTGAAAGAGTGCCGTCCGTCCGCGGTCGTCGGTCGCTGCCGCCGCTGCCACGCCATCGCGATCCAACACTCGCTTGACGGTGAGGACCGAGCCGGTCGCCGCAGCATCGGCAAGCGAGGCCGGCAGCTCGGCGCTGCTCGACGCTGCACCGCCAGCCTCGGCAAAGACCGCGCGAACTCGACCCGAGGTCGCCATAGCCAGCGGCGTCAGCCCAGCGCTCGACTCAAGCGTCGGATCAAACGACTCGAGCGCAAGAAGGAGCGCCACAAGCTTGGGGTCGTCGTGCTTCACCGCAAGGTGCAGCACTGTCTCGCCGTGGTCGTTGAGTGCGTACTCGGCCGCGCTGCCCGACTTGTACGGCGCGTGGACCGCCGGGTGCGCAAGCAGCGTGTACACAATCGGCTGCTTGGTGTCCTGCATGATGGCCCACGCCAGCGGTGAGTAGCCGTACAGCGACTTGCGCGCCACATCGGCGCCGTACGCGATGAGGTACGAGACAATGGGCGTGAGGCCAGTCCGGATGGCCACAAGCAGCGGCGAGCGCTGCCAGACGTCAAAGGCCCGAAACGACGCCGGCGTCTCTGGCCCGCCACGCGACGACGACGAGCCCACGTCGCGCGCTGGTGTCACCGCAGGTGGCACGTAGTTCTCACACGTTCCGCCGTGGACCTGGATGGCGTCAATCTCGTTGTATCCGTTGACAGCCGCGCAGTTGAGGACAAGCTTGAGTCGCGAGCAAGGGAACTGCGGCAGCGTGAGCGTCGGCGTAAAGATGCGCGAGACCGCCGGCGCCGCCCGTGGGTTCTCGTCGACGTAGAGGTCGACCCAGGCCTCGGCAGAGTTGTCCCAGGCCTGGATGTGGGTGATAGCGCCCGGATTATACGTCTCGTACACGTCGATGGAGGTGATCCATAGCTCGCGCTCGATACTCACGTCGATCCACTCGATGTTCTGCGAGTTGTACGGCTGCGCCCAGGCGCCGGCAATGTCACCGTACTGAGGGTAAACCCGCGGCGCGCCGATGACGTTCGTCGCCGCCCAGTTCGAGGTGTCGTACTGCGCCGAGTAGCCGTTGACCGCTGAGATGTAAACAGTGTGCATGTCGAGCGACTCGGGCGGTGGCCGCCGCGAGAGCATGCCCGGGTTGGCCTGCAACACAGACTTGACCTTGGCCAACGAGCGCGAGGCGGCGGCGCGGACAAGCTCCGGAAGCGGGTTGGCGTCAAAGGCCCGGAAGTTCTTGATCGACTGGGCGAGAACAGCCTTGGGCGTGAGAATGCCGGCGCGAATGTGCATCTCGAACGGGTGCGCCAGCGAGCCGGCCGAGGCTGGGCCGACTGCCGAGCTCGGCTCGGTCCCGGCCGCAAACCACGCGTTGGCCGCGTTGACGTCGACCGCCAGCGAGAGCGCGGCAAACTTGCCCTTCTTCGACTTGAGGTCCGTTCGCACCTGCCGCTTCGGCATCGAGTCGACCGCAGCCTCAAAGGCTTTGAGCTTGCGCGCCCGCGCCGCCTTGGCCTCCAGCTCGGCCCGCAGCTCGTCGTTGAGCGGGACGCCGATGACCCGCACGCAGTCGATCTCGTTGTAGCCCGGCACCGAGTCAACGTCAATCTCCAGCCGGAACAGGTCCGACGACATGTCGACGTTCGCCAGGGGCGGTGCAAAGATGCGCGAGACCGGCGGCGCCCGGCGCCCGGCCCCAGTCCACAGCGAAACCCACTCTTCGGCGCCGTAGTCCCACGCAGCAATCCGGGTCACCGCGCCCGGATTGTACGTCTCATAGATGTGGACCGAAGCAACAATGACCGGCTCGGCCACAAAGAACTCGACCCAGTGCGTGCCCTGCGTGCCGTACGGCTGGGTAAACGAGCCGCGAATGTCGCCGTAGTTGTGCTCGAGTGTAAAGACACGCGGGGGGCCGCACAGGTTCTTGGCTGCCCACCGAACCGCGTCATACTGCACAGAGTAGCCTTGAATGCGTTCCACCCACTGGCCGAGCATTCCGTCCGGCACCTTCATCAGTTCGCGCGTGCCAGGCAGAGGCGGCGGCAGCGGCGGTCCCGTCCGCGACGGGCCGGCGGCCCCACCCCCACCACCAGCCCCACCACCACCGCTGCTTGCTCCCTGCTCAGCGCCACCACCACCGTCCCCGCTCATTCCCGCCACTTCGCCTTGCGTCTCCATTGTCGTTGTTGCTGCTGACATTGTCGAGTGTTCCTCCTCCCCTCCCCCTTCCCCTCCCCCGCCTCCTCCTCCGCCTGCCAACCTGTGCAGGCGTCTTCTTCGGAGCGAACGTTCCTTTTTCGCTGTCGCCTTTCCGTCCCTCGCCACACAACGAGCTGATGGGAGAACGCTCCAATGAATTTCGCGGCTTGATCTCGAAGCTAGAGGTGGAGGAAAAGGAGAGTGGTCTGGTGGGGGGGGGAGAGAGAGAGACAGGGGCAAGATGGGTGGGTGGTTCTTGGCCTCGGCTGGGTTTAAACGCCGTACAAATATAACCGGTGATGTTTACTATGTCACCGCATTGTGATCTTCGATTTTTTCGTTGCGCTCTTCAGAGCTGAGACAGCCCACGGCATCCCCCTGGCGACTACACAAGAGCCATGTTGGTAATGGCGTACTCTGGCACTCGACCGTGAGTGTAGCGAACGTCGATGATGTAGGGAGAGCGGCGGATCGATGTCTGTGGTTGTGCTCTTCTCAAATCATCTGACCAGCTCCTCGGCGACGACCATCACCTGCACAGCGTCGCATCACTACAAGCACCTGGACACCACCAGGGTGTAGACACCGATCTCGAGCGCACTCCTGCTGCTGCCATGAGATGGATCTGCACTCTTCACATATAGAGGTCGAGCACGAGATCGACTCTCCATCACTCTGCCCGCAACGCCTCGTCCAAGCAGAGGATCGATGGATGAGGTCCGGAACGGGGAAAAAACCCTGAAAGTCATGCGCTTCCACCGTTCTCCTCCCGCCACGCTACCTCCCCGTCACCCCTCCCCCCGCACCCCCCCCCCCGCACCGCTCTCTATCGGCATACCGAACTCTCTCTCAGCATGGGCCTGGCGACGACAACTCGTGGACTACACGCGAAGGTCTCTTCGATGGCAGTGGTTGCGGTGGTGTTCGTGGTGTTGGCATTGGTTTGGGCGGAGGGTGCGAGTGCCGCGAGGGTGACCTTTGGGCGGGGCATTCGTGACGTGACGGGACCTGCGACCGAGGTGGACTTTATGGGCTACGCCGAGCCGAGCCAGACTGGAGGCGGGCTGCACTTTCGGCTCCATGCGCGTGCGATGGTGTTTTGAGTGACGACGGCGCACGATTTGCCTATGTCTCGGTCGATGTGTGCATGGTCATGCTCGGGGTCAAGCTGGCGGTGGTGGAGGCGCTCGAGGCTAAGCTGCCTGGAGTGTACTCGCACGAGAATGTCATGCTCTCGGGCATCCACACGCACTCGGGCCCAGGCGCGTACTCGACGCAGTCTCTGTTGTACGATATCACCACGCTCGGGTTCGACAAGAAGCACTTTGACACGGTAGTGGGCGGCATCGTGGCAGCCATTCTCGACGCGCATGCCGACGCGCGCCACGAACTGAAGGGCCGACTCAAGGTCGGCTCGCTGCTGGGCGCCAACATCAACCGCTCGCCATCGTCGTATCTAGCGAATCCGGCCGAGGAGCGCGCGCTCTTTGAGCATGACGTCGACAAGAACATGACGGTGGTGGCGCTCGACGATGCAGGCACCGGCGAGCCGCTGGCGCTGCTCTCGTTCTTTGCGGTCCACTGCACGTCGATGCACAACACAAACAAGCTTGTTTCCGGAGACAACAAGGGCTACGCCTCGATGCTTGTCGAGGCGGCGCATAATCCTGCCGGTAGTCTCCCCGGCAAGGGCCCGTTTGTGGCTGCGTTTGGGCAGGCCAACGAGGGCGACGTCTCGCCGAACGTCGAGGGCGCGTGGTGCCACGCCAAGGTTGGCGGCACGCCGTGCGCCGACGGCGAGTCGGTCTGTGACGGCCGCAACGAAGAGTGCTTTGGTGTCGGCCCGGGTGGCTTTGACAACGACTTTGAAAGCACCCGTACCATCGGGGCGGCGCAGGCGGACGAGGCGATGCGGCTGGCGCAGTCGGCCAACGAAGCACTCGACACCGCGCTCGGCGTGGCCTCGGTTCACGCCTGGGTCGACATGACCAACGTTACTGTCGCGCCCAAGTTTTCGGGTGCGCCGAGCCCGGTGACCACCTGCCGGCCGGCGGTCGGCTTCTCGTTCGCCGCGGGGACCACTGACGGGCCGGGCGCGTTCAACTTTCACCAGGGCGACAACACCACGTCGGGCAATCCGCTGTGGGATCTGGTCCGTGGCCTGATCAAGGAGCCGACACCGGCGCAGGTCGCGTGTCACGCACCCAAGCCGATTCTCCTTGACGTTGGAGAGATCAAGCCGCACCCGTGGACGCCGACCGTGCTCCCGCTGCAGATCTCGCAGGTCGGCCAGCTGGTCATCATTGCCGTGCCCGGCGAGTTTACCACAATGTCCGGCCGCCGGCTGCGGTACATTGTCCGCCGCGCCTTTGTCGACGCCGGCCACCCTGCCGCCGACAAGCTGACCTTTGTCATTGCCGGCCTCGCCAACGCGTACTCGCAGTACATCGCCACCGGTCCGTCGCTCACTGCCGCTGGCACGTACGACACTGCTGGCGGGGAGTACGCCCGCCAGCGTTACGAGGCGGCGTCGACGCTCTTTGGTCCGTACACGCTCGCGGCTTACATGCAAGAGTACTACACGCTCGCCACCGCGCTTGCAAAGCGCGCGCCTGTCCCGGCTCCTGGCACCCCGCACCATCGACCGTCTTTGTCAACTACGACTTTCTCCCGCCGGTCCTCGCCGACATCCACCCGCTCGACGCCACCTTTGGCGCCGTCCGTACGCAGCCGGCCGCATCGTACTCGATCCGCGACAATACCACGGTCTCGGTCGTCTTTTGGGGCGCCAACCTCCGCAACAACTACATGACCGACTCGAGCTACCTCACCGTCGAGATGCGTCAGCCGGGCTCGGGCGCTTGGTCGGTCGTCTGCACCGATGCCTGCTGGGAGACCCGCATCCTCTGGCGCCACACCCGCCTTCTCGAGTCGCTTGTCACTGTCGAGTGGGCCATTCCGGCCTCGGCCGCCCCGGGCACGTACCGCATCACGCACTCGGGCTATTTCAAGCTGCCTGAAGTCGACGAGGTGACCAAGCCATACTCGGGCACCTCGCGGGAGTTTGCCGTAACGCCGTAATGCTCCGCAACAGCGGTAGAATCTATGACCAGCGCCAGGCCAGCAGTCTTGAAAATCATTCCCCCTCCTTGAGCGCTCCCTAACCTTTCCTGCGCCCCACGAGCCAGCCATCTACCCCCCGCTCCCTGCTCTACACCATTACCATTTCCTTGCCCAAGCACCACTTCAACATCTTCCCATCCCCATCCCCATCCCCCCCCCCGCTTCCCCTCGCCGCCCACCCATGGCATCCGATTTCCCTCTGCCAACGAAAAATTCGCGCCACACCAAACCACCACCACCAGCCCCTTTGACACTACCTCCTCACCCACCACACACGACTTGACACGTACCCGTAGCACAAGTCCCCGCTCGCTCTCTTCTCTGCCCCTCTTCCCACCTCCACCCCCTTTCCCCCCCTTCACCCTTCCCCACTTCCAACTCGGAAGTGCCCCGTGCTATCCCCCCCCACCCCTCCCTCCCCTCCCGCTTCCCGCCTAAAACAGCTACACAAGCCGATTCTACCATGTCGCGTCCCGAGCGCAAGCGCAAGGTCGCCACCAAATACGACAGCCTCCACCCAGACGAGGAGCGGATGATTGCCGAGGCTCTGCGGGCTTCGATGCGTGGTCCTGAGAGTGCCAGTATTGATGAGGCTGGCGACGTCGCCGTTTCGCCCTCGCCTCGCCCGGCCAAGCGGCAGAAGACTCTCGCTAGCAAGAGCAAGACGCCTGCGGCCAAGAAGCAGAAGAAGACGAAAAAGGCCAGCTCCAAGTCGGCATCGGCCGCCTCGAGCGGGAAGAAGGGATCGGCTACGGCCAAGACAGCCAGCAAGGCGAGCTCCGCCGGCTCGGACGATGCCGTTGCGTCGAGCAGCGCAAAGGCGGCCGAGACCAGCGCGAGCAAGGCGAGCAAGACAAGCAAGGCGAGCAAGACAAGCAAGACAAGCAAGACAAGCAAGGCGAGTAAGGCGAGCAAGAAGAGCAGGGAAACCAAGGCCAAGAGTCCACGGCGGCCACAGATGAAGAAGAAGATGGTCCGCAAGCGGCCGGCGTCCGGCCTGCTGCCGGTAGTGGAGATGACTCGGCGTGAGACGTTCTCGGCAGCGCATCGGCTGCACACATACAAGATGAACAAGGCCGAGAACGCGGCGCTGTATGGCAAGTGCAACGGGCTGCACGGCCATGGGCACAATTACGTGCTCAAGGTCACCCTCCGCGGTCCGGTTTCACCCAAGACCGGCATGCTGTACAACCTTACCGACCTCAAAGAAGTCATCAAGACCTCGATCCTCGACGTCCTCGACCACAAGCACCTCGACAAGGACGTGGCGTTTTTCAAGAAGCGTGTGTCGACGACCGAAAACGTTGCTGTCTTTTGCTGGCACCAGCTCACGACTGCTCTCGGCAACGACGCCTTCCTCCTTGCCAAGGTCTTTGTCGGCGAGACCGAGAAGAACGGCTTCACCTTTTTCGGCGACTACATGGCCGAACCGCGCTTGGGCGACATGTCCGAGGGCTCGGACTCGGGCTCGGGCTCGGACAGCTTTTGAGAGTCCAAACCACCGTCCCACGTAAACTGCATCATCGCAAGTCAAAGCACACTACTACCACTTGGTACGGAGTCGAAATGTGACGCGAGCTCGAGCAGGAGCACTGATGTGTGTTTTTTTTCCCTTGGCTGTCACGAGCTCACAACAGGTCAGCGACGCCGCTGGGAGACGACAAAGCCGCGCGACTCGGGGTACTCTTCCTCGGGAGTAGACTTGGCCTTGGCCTTGGACTTGGCCTTGACCTTGGCCTTGGACTTGGCCTTGGACTTGGACTTGGCCTTGTCCTTTGCGCGGGCCGAGTCGTCGGCGATGCGCGATGACTGGCCGGCAGCGGGGCCAGGGTGTCCCGGCGAGTAGGAAAGGTAGACGTTAGGGACGGCTTCGAGGACGTCGACAGGCGCCTCGTTCTCCTCGCCGGTGTTGTAGTCGCCCGGAGCAATGGCGTGCTGCTGGAGGGCAGCCTCGTACTGGAGCAGCTTGTCCGAGTCGAAGCGTGCGGCCGAGGGCGAGGCTGGACCGTCTGCGCGTGCGGCGGCGGCGCGGGCGTCAGGCGAGGCTGGCAGGACAGGGCCGACCTGGAAGCCACCGTTGAGCAGGGCGGCGCGCTCGATGTTGTTCCCGGTGTAGTCCTGGTGGCGGACGACATAGTCGTTGGCCTCCGAGTCAAAGGAGCAGGCCGATTGGACGTAGTCGAGATCGTCGGCCGGAATAAAGTAGTTGACGATAAGGCGGCAAAGCTTGAGCTCGCGGTTTTGCCTGCGGATTTCAGCGACGAGAGCCTCGCGGTCGGACGCGTGCTCCTCCTGCAGGTCTGTGATTTCGGTGCGGGCGGCTTGGAACTTGGACCACAGCCGCTTGAGCTTCTGGGTCTTGACGTCGACTTCCTCCTGAAGGTTAGCAAACTTCTGGGCCTCGAGCACCGTCTCCTCCTGCTTCTCCTCCATCATGGACTGCAGGCGCTCAGCCTCCTTGGCCTTGCGCTCCATCTCGAGCTGTGCCTGCTGCAGCTCGCGCTCCTGCTTCTCGACCTCGTCGAGGAGGTTGGTGCCACCGACAATGACCTTTTCCTCGAGCTGGGCGATCTGGGCGGCAAGGTCGTCACGGGCCTGGCGCTCCTTGGCGATTTCGGCCTCGCGCTTGGCGAGCTTTTTGGCGAGCTTGTCCTTCTCTTCCTGGGCGAGCGACTTGTCAGCCTCCATGCGGGCCCGCTCCTCGGCGAGGCGGGCCTCCATTTCTGTGATGGCGGCGTCGTCCATGCCTGCAAACTTGTCCGAGGTGCCTGCCGCGGCGGAAGTGCCTGCAGGCGGGCCACCGCCGTCGGCGACGGCCTGCAACTGGGCCTTGAGCCGCTCGATCTCCTCCTGGAACTGGCGGAGCATGGCGTCCTTGGGATCCTCGTTGATGACGGGCTTGTTCTTGATGTTCTTGGCGCGGTTAGCGTAGCGGAGTGTCGAGATTGTCTCGTCGTAGTTGTAGTCTGCCGGCCCGACGTTGGCGATCATGACGGTCTTGGAGTTGCCGCCAAGCGAGTCCTGCAGCAGGCGAGTGAGCTTGGAGTCGCGGTAGGGGATGTGGCGCTTACCGCGGGAGGCACCTTCGGCGAGGGCCGAGATGACGTTGCCGAGGGCCGAGAGCGAGAGATTGATGTTGACGGCCTCGGTGAAGCGATCGCCTTCTGCGCCGGTCTTGGACTGGCGTTCCGAGCCTGCGAGGTCGACCAGGTTGAGCCGGCCGACATGGATGTGCTGGGCGCCGTCCAGGCCGATTTGTGAGCACTCGATGGTGATGGTGAAGACCGAGTGTGAGCGCGATGAGTCGACGTTCATCTTGGTTGCGCCGACCGAGCGGTTCTTCTTGCCTGCGCCCATGACCTTGTTGATCTCGGCCACCGACTTGACGACAAAGGCCGAGAGGTCCTTGACGTACACGCCCTTGTCCGGGTGCTCCTTGATGGCGAGCTTGGTCTTGTAGCTCTTGGACAGCAGGTCGCGGATCTCCTCGTTGTAGATCTCCAGGTACGAGGCGGTGACCAGGTACTGCCGCTGCTTCTCGCCGTCGGCCTTGTCGGCGTCGATATGGTGGAAGATGTGGTGAAAAGCGTTGGGAATGATGCCGCGGAGATCGTTGTCGTCGTACACACCTTCCATGGTGAACGTCTTGCCCGTCCCGGTCTGGCCGTAGGCAAAGATAGTCCCGTTGTATCCGGCCAGCGCTGCGTCGATGATGGGCCGCGCCGTCTCTTCAAATATCTGCATCTGGGTAGAGCTTGGTCCGTACGTATGATCAAAGGTAAACTTCTTGCCTGGTGCGGACGAGCCCGGCTTGGTCACCGCCACTCCTGCGTGCGTCTCATCGATCTGCACTGCCAGCTCCCGTCCGTCGGCCACTTCCTTGGAGCTCAGCGGCCTGCACCGGACCACGACCTTGACCGCCTCACCTGATGAACCACCTGCAGTTTTGCCCATATGAGGTATATATGCGTGTATGTGTGTGTGTGTGTGTGTGTGTGTGTGTGTGTGTGTGTTCGGGGGAGGGGTGTGGGGGGGGAAGGCGACAGGGGGGGTAAGGTTAGTA
>NW_013657646.1:299664-302802 GCF_000142905.1 Thecamonas trahens ATCC 50062
TTCCTTTTGCCATTCCTTTTCGGGAGAGGCATCAACTTTGGTCAACTTTGGGGGTTGTCGCCAGTGGAACCAGTTGGCCAGTGGGTTTGTGGGCAGTGGGCCCCACTCCCCCTTGTTCCCCCAACCCCGCTTTGGGGGAGGAATTAGTTCCCCCCTTCAACCCCCCTAGACACCACAGGATTTTTCGCCCCCCCCCCCCCCCCATCCCCCCCTCTATCCCCTGCACACCCACACGCTCTGAAAGCACACAGGTGTACACACAGGTGTATGTATCCCTACCCTCCCCCTCCCCCCCGACTCGCTCTTCCCACTTCCCCCAAGAAGTCGATCAAGCCGCGCGACCGGCAGCCGCGACCCTCCCCCTCCCTCCTCCCCCTCCCCCTCCCCCCCCCCTCCCCCCCCCCTCCTACCGCTCACCACAGTCAATACACGTAGGACGAAGGATGGCGGCCCGCAAGTTGCAAGCCGAGGTGGACAGGGTGTTCAAGAAGATCATGGACGGGGTGGAGGTCTTTGACGACACATTTGAAAAGGCGGCGAGTCCCGAGTTTTCGTCGCAGAAGGAGAAGCTCGAGGCGGATCTCAAGACGCAGATCAAGAAGCTGCAGCGGCTGCGTGACCAGGTGAAGCAGTGGCAGGGCTCGTCGGACTTTCGGGACAAGTCTGCGCTTCAGGAGAAGCGGAGGCTGATCGAGACCAAGATGGAGGCGTTCAAGGAGTTTGAGAAGCAGGCAAAGACCAAGGCGTACTCCAAGGAGGGCCTGGCCAAGTCACAGCGGAAGCGCGGAACGCAGTCGCCGGAAAAGACGGAAAAGCTTGATTGGCTGGCCGAGTGCATGAGCCGCATCGACGAGCAGCTCGAGCAGATGGAGGCCGAGATGGAGGACCTGTCTGGCCGGCGCAAGAAGCGGTCTGCGGCGGCGGATCAGATCGAGTCGTTGGAGGTCCACATCGAGCGGCACAAGTTCCAGCGTGAGCAGCTGGAGCTTGTGGTCGAGGCACTGGAGATTGACCGCATCACGGTAGAGCAGGTCGAGGAGATCGAGGAAACACTCGAGTACCACCTCGAGTCGTGGCGCGACCCGGACTACTTTTACGACGAGTTTATGTACGAGAGCCTGCGGCTCGACGAGGAGTATGTCGAGGACGACGCAGCCAAGAACATCTCGTCGCTCGCCGAGTTCTCGGCGGCGTCGGACGCGGTCAAGACGGCGTCGTCGTCGGAGAAGCGCAAGAACCGGAACAAAAAGTCAACCAAGAAGAAGAAGGAGGCGTCGGCCAAGGCGTCCAAGTCCAAGAGCTCGGACAAGTCGTCGTCGATCAAGTCGACGAGCTCGACCAAGTCTGCGACGTCGAACAAGAAGAGCGGGACGAGCGCGCTCGAGCCGACCAAGCCGGCCTCGCTCTCGTCAGCGCGCGTCAAGGCGTCCAACGCCAAAGACTCCCGCAACCTGGCCGACATTGTCTCCGGCGCAGGCTCCAAGACCTCGCCCAAGAAGGCCAAGAGCGCGCCGGCGGGCGGCAAGGACCTGGCCGGCCCGCGCGTCCCGTCGCCGGTCAAGGTCGAGGCGCGGCGGAGTGCCAACCCGCCGCTGGCGTACCTCAACGCGGCCAAGGCGCACAAGGCTTCTGGAGCTGGAGTGACTACGCCCGCCGGCGCGAGCGGAGCCCCGGCCGGTGCGGCTGTGTCGGGCCTGACCTCGCTCGCGCCGGCGCGGACCGGCACGGGCGGTAGCTCCAAGCTCCCGCCGGGCATGGGCCCGCCGGGCATGCCCGCCGTCGGCACTGCGCGCGGCGGGAACGCTGGCGTGGGTGGCCTGCCGTCGCGGGCCGAGGCAGCAGCAGCCGCACAGGCCGAGGCGGTCGAGGCGGCGGCGGCGGCGGCGGCGCTCTCGGCTGCGTCCAATGCGCCACTCTCGTCGGCGGCGGCGTCGGCGTCGGCAGCCGGCGTCTCATCGGCGGTGCTGAAGGAGCTCGAGGCGGCTGCGGTTGTCGCCCGATCCGACGCCAACACCGCCAAGCGCAAGAAGCGCAAGCAGCACTTTGAGGCCATGCTGGACCGCTCGTACTCGGCGCTGCCCGAGACCGTCGAGCGCCAGGTCTTCCGCCAGCCGGTCAACCCGGGCGTGACGCCGGCGTACTACCCGAAGACCGTCCACCCAGTCTTCTCCTCGCCGGCTACCTTTGAGAAGCTCGAGTCCGACACCCTCTTCTTTGCCTTTTACCACCAGCAGGGCTCCTACCAGCAGTACCTTGCCGCCCGCCAGCTCAAGTCCAAGGCCTGGCGCTTCCACAAGAAGTACAACCTCTGGTTCAAGCGCCACGAGGAGCCGCAGAAAATCGACCACACCTCGGAGCACGGCACGTACGAGTACTTTGACTACGACTCGGGCTGGTGCTACCGCCGCCGCACCTCGTTCACCTTTAAGTATCGCTACTTGGAAGACGAGTAGGCCGCCCCGCCTGCTCACGCGCAGTCGTCTCCGCCCTTCGCAGCCTGCACTGGCAGCGTAAACGTTGCGCCTCTGACCCCACGTTCTGATGATTATGGTGATGCGCATCATCCCCTGCCTCCACTGCTCCGCACCTCCGCACCCAGCCGCAACCGCCACTGGCTGGTGCAGCCTTTTGGTGACAGGCCAAAGACAAGTCCGCGCCGGCGGAGCCAGCCGGCAATCACCGTGAACTGTCTGTCTGTCCCCTCCTCCGGCACCCTTTCCCCTTCTAGACGGCTCACATCCCCATCCACCTGCCGCCCTCGCTCCCCTCCCCCCTCCCCCCTTCCTCTTCCACCCCCCCTCTTCTCCCCCCTTCCCCTTCCTCCCCTTCCCCCCTCCCCGCAACAGGTTCTCCTCCACGCTCACTGCACGCGTGTCGAACACCGGCACGTGATTCGCACCAACTAGCCCGCTCCGCCCACCCCCCACCGCCCTCTTCTCGTACCGTACTTCACCTACATCACCTCACTCCGTGACATTGCCTTGTCACCTCCGCACCCACACCCATACCCATACACATACCCAAACCAACGAGACCAACCCATACCGCTACATTGTCTGCACACCCATCATGCAAGGGTATGTCCCCCCCCCCCTCGACCCCCTCGTTCCCCTCCCCCCACTGCGAGTCTTAAGGCTG
>NW_013657646.1:302902-328285 GCF_000142905.1 Thecamonas trahens ATCC 50062
CCCCCTCTCCCCCCCGTCTGGAATGTCCTCCGAAAGTGGCCACCAACCTGCCCTCCGCCCTCTTCCCCACTTGGCCGCCGCAGCCGCAGCAAAAGGCAGGGGAGGAGGAGAAGAGGGAGGAGGGAGGAGGAGGAGGGAGAGTAGGTGGCTCGGCTTGCGGTGGGTAGCCACAGTGTCCTGGGCAAGACGACAACGTCGGCGGAGCTTGTGCCATTGACTCACAGTGGGTGACATTGGGCTCGGCTGTCTCTGGCTTCCGCTTGTTAGCATAAGCTTGCAAGGCTATTCAGGGCTTCGGATCAATGTGCCCAAGCAGCTGGGCCTCACTGCGCCAAATGCGAGGACATACACGGAGGAGTCGCCTTCTTGGAGGACTGGGGTGGAGCTGTGCGCCACGCTCAAGGTGGCGCCGGTCCCGTTTCCGCATCGAAACGTGGTTGCGGTGCTTGCGGGCGAGGCGTACGCCATGCCGTGGGGCATCTCCATCTCGGTCCAGGCCAAGTCGAACGCGGCGCATCAGGCGGTGATGATGCCGGTGTCTACAGCGTCGAACTCGCTGGTGTGGAGCTACTCGCGTGAGGCGCAGGTGCTCTTCTACCACATGCTGAGGTCGTTCCCGCGGCTGGTGTCGGTCATCCAAGCCGGGGTGTATGTGCCTGAGAGCGCGGCGGTGGCCATTGCCAACACCAACCAGTACGTGTACGGCTTGAGCCAGGGTGAGGCGCAGGCCATTTCGGCGTGGCTCTCGGACGTGGCCGGCCTCGAGCCGATGTCTCTGCCGGACGCGGTCGTCGACATGTGCCTGAGCCACTGCTCCTCGCTCGGCACTCTGGTCCCGCCGCTCACGCCGGACATGATGGACCACGACGCCAACGTCTTGCTCGACGAGCTGGCTGCCGAGGGCCTCACCCTGCCGTATCAGTCGTTCTCGCCGGTCTCGTCGCCGATTTTCGAGTCGCTGCCGTCTCTGACGCCGACGTCTGCGTCTGCATCGTCGCCCGAGGACGCACGGATGCGTGAGTTGTTTTCCGCGTTTTCCAACTCGTCGCCGACCTCGTCGTCGTGCGAGGTCTCGCCGCGGTCACCGTCGCTGCATGGTAGCGGCCATGGGGCGAGCCACAGCGGCGCGAGCTCTACGTCAACGTCGGCCCGCGACTCGCCGCTCATCGTCCCGTCGCTGACCAACCATCCAGCGGGCCTCGCCGCCATCCCCATTCCGGTCTCAGCCCGGGTCTCGTCGCCGCGGTCGGTTTCGCCGCGGTCGCCACGGAGCACCGGCTCGCCGCGGGTCCCGGACCGGCGCCAGAGTCTGTCCAAGGCGACGCGCGGGCTGAAGATTTCCCGTTCGCCGCGGTCACCACGGTCGCCGCGGTCGCCGCGGTCGCCTGCATCGCCTGTATCGCCGGCGGGCACCGGATCTGCGGGGCGGGCGGCACCTCCGGCGGCGTCGCGCTCGGCGAAGGCGGTCTCGACCGACCGCACGCTTGTGAAGAGCCCAAATGCCATTGTGGGCGCGTACTGCAAGCACGCCCGCTTTGCTTGTATTAACGACGTGGTCCTTGCGCTCCTCGAGGAGTTTATGCTCACCTCGCCCAAGTCGAGCAAGTCGGGTGGCAAGGCTGCCCGCAACGGGCCCAAGCGCGCGGCCATCGGGCTCCGCGAGGTGCTCAAGCAGTCGCAGCGGTCGGCGGTCGCCGTCGTCCTCTTTGCGGCCGACATCGAGGGCGCAGTCCGCGACAAGCTTGGCAAGCTCATCGGCTCGATTACCGAAGCATGCGCCGAGTCGGGCACGCTGGTTGTCTTTGCGCTCACGCGCGACGAGCTCTCGCGGGCGCTCGGCAAGACGGGAAACATCTCATGTGTCGGCCTGCTGCACACGGCAGTGACTGCCGTCGACCTCGGCCCACTCCGTGCTCTCATGGCCGAGGCGTATGCGCAGGCTTGAGGGCGGCGGCGCGTACGCTGCTCATTCGGCAGCAAAGTCGAAGACCCGGATTTTCTTGTCTTTGCCAGCGGCATAGACTCTCCTCCAGTCGAGGGCGACAGCGAGGACGCCGCCAGTGTTGGCCTTGAGCGTGCGGATGCACGGCGGCGGCGCCCCGGCCAGGGCCCAGATGCGAACGGTACCGTCGTACGAGCCCGAGACAATCTTGGACTCGTCGACGGCAAGCGACGAGACCGGCCCGCTGTGGCCGGTGAGCGTGTGGAGTGGGGATGCGGGATACGCCAGATCCCACATCTTGAGGCTCTTGTCCCACGAGCCAGACACCACGCGCGCCCCATCAAACGCCACAGCACGAACAGGGCCCGAGTGGCCAACCAAGTTGGCAGTGCACGTTGCCGACTTGAGGTCCCACACCTTTAGCTTGCAGTCCCACCCGCCCGAGACCACCCGCCCGTGCGCAGCCTGCAGGCACCAGACGTGAAACTTGTGCCCGCCGGCGCGTGCGCCCTGCAGCACGTGTGTCTGGACTTGGGTCTCGAGGTCATGGACCACCACAGAGTTGTCAAACGAGCCCGTGATGAGCGAGCCGCCGTCGAGCTGCAGCGCAGAGACCGTTGTGGTGTGGGCCTGGAACGAGCTCTTGGTCTCGCCGGTCTCGCCGTCAAAGACGTGCACAAAGCCCTCAGTGTCGCCGGCAGCCACCAGCCCGCTCACCGGATCGTAGTCCAGCGCCCACACGCCGCCCTCAAAGCTCTTCAGAGTCTCGCGGCAGTTGAGCGCGTTGACATCCCACATCTTTGCCACTCTGTCTGAGCCGCCCGAGTAGACCTTGGTCTTGCCCAGCGCCAGGGCCCACACCGCGTCCTTGTGGCCCTTGCGGAGGAGACACGAGGTGTACGAAGACGTCCGCGAGTTGAAGTTCTTGGCTGTCGCTAGCGCCCGGATGTACACTCGTCGCCACGGCAGATCCTTGAACGGGCGCTTGTAGATGCCCATCTCCTGACAGAGCGACGACCATCGGGTATCGTTGTCGATGGAGACATTCCACTTGCGACACACGGCCGCTGCAGTCGCCAGTTCCGTCACACTCAGATAACGGAAGATCCGATGAAGCAGTCGCTCTGGCAGCGAGTCCACCAACTGACCCAGTCGCGTCGTCCCCATCTCCTCGCCCGCCCCGCCGCCGCCCGTTCCCGATGGCCCGGCTCCCCGGCCCCGTCGTCCGACTCGTAGTACTCGGAGTACTCGTCAGACATGCTCTTGCACCGCCTTGGAATACGTCACGCGTGAGCACCAGCAGTTGTGGGTGTGGTTGTGGGTGAGGTGTGTGGTGGGTGTGGGTGAGGTGGTCGTCGGTCGTCGGTCGTCGGTTGCCTGTCGCCCTCGTCGGGGAGGGAGGGAGGAGGGGGCGGGCTGCCAACCAGCAACCAACTTCGAACCGTCCGTGTCACCGCCAAGTGTCACCAACCGCATGTGATCAAGGCACGGGCAGGGAGGGCAGAGGGCACGGGCAGGTGGCATCACCACCTCTCTCCAACACCACCTACACACTAGACCTCCATGCTCGAAGGGGTGCTCTCCTCCTACCTCTCCACATACCTGGGTACCTACTGCCGCAACCTCACGCCATCGGCCCTCAATGTGGCTCTCCTCTCAGGCACCGTCACTCTGGAGGCAGTGGAGCTGGAACCGGATGCCTTTGCGGGCATGATACCATCGGTGGCGGTCGAAGCAGGGGCCATCTCTTCTATCAAAGTCACCATTCCCTGGAATGTATGGGGCTCGCCCATGCAGGTCGTCGTCGATGGCGTTCATCTTCTCCTGCGCCCGGACAATGGGGACGGTGACGATCAGGCTGCTGCTGCCCGCGCCCGCGCTCTGGCTTCTCGCCGCTCTCGCCTGGCAGAGTGGGATGCACGGGATGCAGATCGGATGAAGGCTGCTCTCGCTGCAGAGGCCGACAGCGCGTCCGATGTCAAGGACTCAACGAGCGCCGATGCTGCTGCTGTTGCTGCAGAGGGCGGCTTCTTCTACCGCCTCGTCACAAAGCTGACGTCGTCGGCCCTCTTCACCTTTACAAACATTCACGTCCGCTACGAGGACGCCCGCCCCACTGTTGGCCCATCGTTTGCCTTTGGCCTCACCTTTGCCTCGCTTGTCCTTGCAGACGCCTCGCCCGCAGATATCTTGCGCCTCGCAGAAGACGCGCGCACTCCGCCACAAGACGGCGAGACCTACGTCCACAAGCGCCTTGCTCTGTCAGCCGTCACCGCGTACTGGACCGTTCACGGCACACTGCATCACACTCTTCTCTCCAGAGGCCTCGACTCGGGCACGACGCCCCGCGCTGCGTCGGCGGCCGCCCTCATCGCAGGCTTTGACGCTCTCGGCCTCACGGCTGCTGCCGCCCCGAGCGCCTTTATCCTTCACCCCACAGACGTCGAGACCCTCATCCGGCTTGCAGACTTTGTGCCGCAGCCGCCGTTTGACGACGCCACCCCCGACTGGCTCCACTTATCCGTCGCCCTCGTCTCAAACATCGCGCTCTCGCTCTCCCCGGCTCAGTTTCGCTCCGCCGTCGACGCCCTTTCACTCTTTCACGCCCACACCCAGCTCGAGCTCATGCTGCGTGCCCAAGATCTGGCCGCCGGAGCGTCTACTGTCGAGGCCAGCTCCACTGCCGACGCCGACGCTGACGCCTACAACGAGCTGATTCGGCGGTGCGGACTCGTTCCCGACCGCGGCGCCCTAGGCGCCGACGATCTCGCCGCCCTCGACCACCTCGAAGGCACCCTATCACTTGCCACCCTTCGCCGCATTCGTCGTCGCGCTCACTGGGATGAGCTTTCGGCCGCCGCTGCGGCTTCTGCGGCTTCTGCGTCGTCAGGCCAACCGACGACTGCTGTCGCGGCTGGAGCCGAGTCCGACGGCTGGCTGTCATGGCTCGGGTGGTCTTCGGGAGCGGCTGCGGATGTTGCCGAGCCTGCGTCAGCAGCTGCCGACGGCAGCAAGCCGACACCAGAGTCTTCTGCGGAGCCCGAGCTAGAGACCCGCGATGAGCTCTTTGCCATCATCGACTTTGACGAGGCCGATACTCGGGCCAACCAAGCACTCACCAACTTTGCCCAGTACGTCTCGGCCTCACTCACTCTACCATCACTGACCTGGAGCCTCGCGAGTGCAGTACCCGAGAGACCGCCGCTGGTCAAGGGCGTACTCTCGCAGGTCGCCATCAAGTACATGGCTAACCCAAGCTTGGCCGCTGGCCAGTTTCAACTCGGCGGCCTCGTCGTCTCGGATACTGCCACCGCTGCGGGCTCGGCGCTCGCCACCAACTACTATCCGGTGGTGGCTCAGGCCGCCAAGCCGGCTCACGGAACGCCGCTGCTGGCGCTTACCTTTGAGCTCGACCTGGAGGCCTCGCCGCACGCACTCAATGTGGACGCGTCGCTGCAGTCGCTCGACATCTCCATTTCTGCGCCGTTTCTCGGAGGCCTGGCCTCGTTTGCACATCTGCCGCCGTCTCCTACCGTCGTCGCTCTCCGCGCCGCCTACCGCCACCGTGTCGACGAGCTCTCGCAAGAGGCACTCGCTGCGCTCACCTCGTCGGCTCGCTCGGTCACACTCGCACTCTCGGCGGCACCGTCGAGCCTTGCCCTCATCGCACATCCAACCGTTAGGGACGCACCGGCGCTGTTGTGGCGGACCGGCGAGTGGGTGGTCTCGACGCCGTCGGCCGACGCCGCGCCCGACGCGCTCAACGTCTACGCGCTCCTCATCTCCGACATGGCGGTCGACTACGCCGGCGAGCCTGTCGTCGCCAACACCCTCATCTCGTGCTCGATGCAGCAGATGGAGGACCTTGCTATGTCGTCAGCCTCGTCGCGGTCGTCGTACCTTGACACTACCGCCACGGTCGACGTCCTCTCCATCGACGCCGCTCTGCCTGTCGTCGCCGGCGTGGCCGCAACGCTGAAAACGTTTGCTGCCGCCTTGCCTGCGTCGCAGACCTCCGCGACCCCGCATCCAGCCATCGAAGACAATGTTGCACCCGATGCGTCGCTGCTACTTCTCGACTCGATCTACCTCGACGCTCCCGACGCCCTTCTCCTCACACCTCCCGACTCGGACACCGACTCGCTCGCTTCGCTGCATGACTCGTCATCCGACGACGAGTTTTGGGATGCCCAGGTCTCAGCCTCTCTCGCCCGGGCTGTGCCGCACCGCGGCGCGCCCGCCTCTGCCCCAGAGCCCATTGCCATTGTCCGCTCGCGCCTCCGTCTTCGAGTGGCGGAGACTACGATCGCCGTGTACAGTGAGGCCCGAGCTCGGCTGGCCACCCTCCGGCTCGGCAGCGTTGACATCTCGCACTCGCTGCAGACCAAGCCACGGCTCGAGCAGCGCGCCCATTTTGCGCTCGGTTCACTGCGGCTGTTTGACCATCTCGCGCTTGATGGCCTCCCGCGGCTCGCGCTGTGCTCAGATCTGGAGACGTACCTCTCGTCGGGCAGGCCGACTGCGGCTGATGACTTTGGCGTCGTCCTCGACTCGGCCGAGCCGTTAGTCTCGCTTGACACCTGCCTCGCGTCCAAGCGCTACACCGCTACCGCCTCGTTCCACACCCTCCACGTCCGGATCCGCCCTAGCGTTGTCAACGCCTGGCTCGACGCCGCGGCGCTTGTGCCCGACCTTGGCGGCGCTGCACATGCGACAGACCTGCCAGTACCGACCGAGACTGCAGCTGCGCTGGAAGCAGTCAGCACCACTTTGTGTTTACGGTCGACCAGCTCAAAGTTGTGTTCTACCTTCCGGATGACGAGGCGCAGCTCGCGACTCTAGACCTTGCCGCCTTTGAGCTCACCGTCGCCCGCCCGGCACCCAAGCGCTACCATCTCGAGCTCACCCTCGCCGACCTCGAGCTGACGGAGAGCATGACGGCTGCCGGGAGTCCACGACAGGTGCTCGCCACTCCGACCGAATATGTCATGCGGTACACAGTATCGAACGTCGACGCCGTCGCACCAGAGCACTACACTCTGGCTGCGGTCCTCGGCCAGATCGTGCTGTCCTACGACGGCCTCTTCATTGCCGCCGCCTCAGACTACTTGGCGACTTTTACGGCCCTCCGTACCTTCCTCTCATCGTCGGCCAACCTTGCGCTCGAGTCGACCGTACCAGGTGAGAGCGGTGATGTAGACGATGCGCCACCCTTGCTCACTGTCGACCTGACCGTCCAAGATCCGGTGCTCCTGCTGGGCGACGAGTCGGGGGACCAAGGCTCGTCTTTGACCTCGGCGTCACCCATGTCACCAACGTCGGCTCGGTCTACCATGTCGACGTCAAGCGACTCAACGCGACACTTTGCTCCACCACGTCCGAAACCGACACCTGTTTGCTCGGCCCCTTTGACGTAGCTCTTGTTGTCAACACCTCGCCGATCCAGCCCGAGCCACTCGAGATCGCCGGCTACTCTGTCCCGCATATCCGGACCGTGGTCACCATCGCCACCACTACCGACGTTGTTCTCGACTCTTCGCTCGATGACCTTGTCACTGTACTCGGCCTTCTCTCTGCTAGCACACCAAGCTCGTCCCTGACGGCTCCACCGGCACTCGATCTTGCTTCCGGACCAGACGCTTCGCCAAGTCCCGACTCGTCTGCTTGGGTTGTCACGCTCGACATTGGTCAGGTCAATGTCTCGATTCGCGACGCGGTCTCGCTCTCGCTCACAGGCGTTAGGTACGGCGCGGCATGGCAGCTGCCGTCGAATGGCCCTGGCCCTGTCTCGGTATCGGGCGGCGCATTTTCCCAACTGGTCTTTGCGGCCTGCGGCAACGCGCCGCCGCTTCTCTCCTCAGCCACTGCCGAGCTGGTCACAACCGTGCCGAGCTCGCCGGCAGCACCGGCGCGGCTCAAGATCTCGCTCGGCGACTCGACGATATCGGCGTCACCGGCTGTACTTGCTTCTGTCTCGCGCACACTCACTCGCCTGTTGAGCGCGCTTCAGCATGGTGTTCAAGATGTCAGCGCTCCAGCGGCCACCGAGGCCGCTCCTGGTCGCGGCATTGAGGCCTCGGCCTCGTTCGCTTCGCTCGAGGTTGAGCTTGCCGACTCGGCACCGTTTGCCAAACTCTCACTCGCGCACTCGGAGCTCGAGTATGCGTCGCGGTGCGGCGGAGTACTGAGCGGACACCTGCATGCACTCGCCATTGCCGACGTCTCGCGCCACTCTGGCCTGCACGTCGACGTTCTCAGTCTGCCCGCAGGTGAGGCGCTCGACTTTACCGTCGCTACGGCGTACGCAGCGTATGTGGCGGAAGCGTCGGACGAGGCACTTGCTTGCGGCTACGCAGTCGAGGACGGCGCAACGCCGCCTGACGCGCTGCTTTCTGTGTCTATGGCTTCTGCGCGCGCCACCATCCTGTACCGATTTGTCATGCAAATGCTAGCGTTTGCCTACGATGCAACGTCGGCAGTCGTGGCACCAGAAGGCGCATCTGCCGCTCAGTTCTCACATGGTGAGCCTCAGCCCGCGTTCCTCCTTGGCGTGCACGTGGTGCTCGCTCAGCCAGCCTTTGTACTCCCGCGCAACTGCAAGTCTGCCGATGCGCTCCTGCTCGAAGCATCGAGGCTGAGCCTGAGTAACTCGTTCCACGATGGTCGAATCACGACCGAGTGGCGGCTAGCTCACGCGCGGCTGTCGTCGACGCACCGGCCGGACGGGACCATCATCCAGCCGACCGCACTCACCTGGGCTGTTTCGTACGACATCCAGTCTGCAGCTGAATACGTAGCGTCGCCATCGCCCTGGGCTGAGACGCTCACGCTCGAGCGATCCGCGCTCGAGCTCGAGCTCACCGGTGCCGAGTACCTGCTACTGCAGCAGTTTACATGGGAGAACATGGCCGAAGTCCTCTGGCTGCCGTCGGGCCCGAAACAGGCGGTCTCGTCCTCACGGCTTGCCGTCCGGGCACTGACGCCGTTTGCCACCGTGCCGAACGCGCAGCTTGATTCTACACCCGGTGCTGCGCTCCAGTTGACGCTCCAGCTCGAGTCACTGTGCCTGCAGCTGCTTGATGAGTCTCTTGACGGTCCAGTTCCGCTTGCGCAGCTCACGTTTTCGGATCTTGCTGTGGCGTACACCTCGTTCTACTCGTGGGATGCATGGACTTGGGTCTCGGCAGCGGGAGTAACAGTGCTCGACAGCCGCAGCGATGCGGCGACGCCGTCTGAGCTTCGGGCGCTGCTAGCACCACGTGGCGTCAGCGACCGGCCGCGCCTCCAACTTGCGCTCATGACGCTGCCGTTTTCCGAGGCGCATGGTCCCGGCGGCTCGTCGCTTGAGCTTCGGCTGGCACACACGAGAGTAACTTGTGTCACTGACGTGCTGGGACGGGTTGGTAAGGTGCTTGGCGCGCAGGCGACTCAGCCGCCGCCAGAGACAGCCGCCGCAGAGCACTTGATGCGGGTCGAAGGCACTGGGCTCGAGGCGCTGCTGGCATCGTCGTACACCGACGGCGCCTCACCGGCGCTTGTGTCCAGACCGACGTTGTTTTGTCGACCCTAGCCGGTCCGAGCGAGTACAAGGTAGTGGCGTTGAGCTCCGGCACAGAACTGGTCTCGGTTCTCCTCAACAACGTAACCGAGAGCGCCGTGACGATTGTCGAGGCGAGCAAAGTCTCGATCGATTGGACTGACCGCAGCGGCGCCGAGCTGACTGCTGTTGTCGATGTGGCCTTTGGCGAAGCCTTTGTCTCGTACACCGACTTTAAGCTCGGTCTTTGGGTCTGGCGCAACCTGTGGCTGCCGTCGGGCTCACGGCCTCTGGGCGACGCCACACCCGTGGCCGCCACGAGCGGCAGCACCGCTGTGACCAGCCCCGCATCGCGCGACGAGCGCCTGTTCTTCTCAGCCAGGCCCCTCGAGGCGACGCTTGTTAACGACGTGACCGGACAGAACGTGCCTGTGCTCCGAACTAGCCTTGCAGTCGAGGGCACGATCGAGGCGTGGTCTCGGCCCGATGCCATGACGCTGGCAGCGGAGGTTGCGATTGGGCTGGAGTACTTTAACCACGTGCTCTCGGGGTGGGAAAGTGTTCTCGAGCCAACGCAAGTCACCTTGAGTTACGAGGGCTGGCGGTCAACGTTTGGGATCGCGGTCAACTCACCACTGGAGGTGACCGCATCTGCGCCGATGATTGAGAGTCTCGGCCAGTGCGCCGACGCGCTCTCGGTCGAGTACGACCAGCGAGCGGCTCCGCTGGCCGAGGGCGCTGCCGGAGTGCGTGCGGATGCCTTTGCACTCACCAACATGACCGGACTTGACGTCAAGGTGGCGATGCTTGACGGGTCTGGCTCGGTCACTGTGGTGGCGGCCGGAAGCCGCGCGTCACTGGCAACCGGCTCGTTTGCGCGAGTCCGACACCGTGTGCTGGACGTCGGCTCGATGTCTGCATCGATCGAGGTGCTTGGCGAGCCGGTCGGTCCTGTCCCGCTCGATCTTGTGGGCTCGTATGTGTTCCCCGTCAAGACGCACTACGTGTTTGCAGCGGTCTCGCTCAACAGCGATGGCTCGTTTGAGACACGTTTGTGGTCAGGCCTCGCAGTGACCAACACTTGCGACGTGGCGATGGACGTGGCAATTGCAGACCAGATGTCGTCCACGGCGTCGTTCGATCATCTCGTCCACGTGCCTGTAGGTGCTACGGTTGGCCTCCCTGTCCATCTCGTGCAGAATGCGGCGGTCTACTTTCAACCGCATTTTGGCGAGGGTGGACCCGAGTCGGACGACGATGGTTCGTATGATGGCGACGACGATGGCAATGGCAACGGTGGGGGTGGCGATGCATTCTCGGAGCCGCTCAAGTGGCGCGAACTCCCGCTCTTACAGGGCGAGGTGTCCGAGGGCGGTGGACCGGGCGTCGAGGTGTGGACCGGCGATGGGTCGTCGACGTCGGCAGCGTCGACGTCGATGCTTGGCACGTCGTCGGTCCGTGGCTCGACTGACGGACGCAGTACCGAGGGACGGGATAATGTGCCGGAGCGGCACCACGCGCTCGCCTTTGTTGGGGTCCGGCGGCCGGGAACCGTCATCGAAGACGCATTTCTGTGGTTTGGCGTCGGCTGCCTTCCGGTTGTGGCCGAGCTCGAGACGTTTGCGGCATGCCGGACGTATCCTTGCCACCGGATGGTCATTTCCCCGGCGTACCGGGTGACAAACACGCTGCCACTGCCTGTGCGGATGAAACTGGCGACGTCCGAGGCCGGGGCCAGCGTGCCCGAGGTAGAGGCTGAGGTGGAGGCTGGCGGCGTGGTCAATGTTCACCACTTTAACCCGTCGCAGCTTGCTGGCGTTGTGCTCTGGCTTCAAGTCGCCGACTACGCATGGTCTGCGCCCGGAGTTGTACCGCTCGCACCGTCGCGATCTGCGTTCCTTCCTTGGAAGAAGAAGCACAAGCGTGCGAGGCGATCGGGCCAGATGGTACGACTGGCAAGCCAGGGGCCGTACCGGCTGCGGCTGTTTTTCGAGACTGAGACCGATGTGTTTGGCGGCTTGCACCTGTACCTGTTTTCGCGGTACTGGCTTGTGGATGCTACACCATGGAGCCTCGTTTTTGGGCGCGGCGGTGTCAAGGTGATCGGGACAAAGGAGCTGCCAGCCACCGTGGCAGCGCCCAACTCGAGCCGGATCCTTCTCCTAGGCGAGACCGACAACGTCAACGCGGCTCTTCCAACCGGCCAGTGGTTGGCGTCGTCGGTCAATGTCGACGCAGCCAAGCTGCGATCGGGCGTCCGCAAGGTTCGGCTAGTTGCAGCGTCGGGAACTGCAGTCGATGTGGTGGTGTCGGCGAGCGAGACGGCGTCGCGGCGGACGCGGGCGATCCGGTTTGCGCCGGCGTATGTGCTGGTCAACTCGAGCGAGCGGACGCTGGCGGTGCGGCAGGTGACATCGCATGCGCGCAAGGGCAAGGGCAAGGGCAAGGGCAAGGGCAAGGGCAAGGGCAAGGGGCCTGATCGTGACGAGTCGTCTTCAGCCGAGGCACAGGCCGCAGTCCCGCTGGTACTGCCACCAGGCGAGTGTGCGCCGTGGGTGTGGGCAAACGGCGAGGCGGCTGACATGGTGGCCATCAAGTACGAGGATCCCGAGGCAAGCGGGTGGGAGTGGTCTGCGCCATTTCCGCTCTCTGCGCTGGCCGACTTTCCGCTCAAGATTCACAACAGCGTGAGCTGTGCTGAAGAGCTGATGCGGGTGCGGATGAAGCGTGCGAGCGGTGCGGTGAGGGTCTACCTCGATGGCACCGCCGGACTGACTCCGTACCGGGTGGTCAACGCGACGCCGTTTGACGTGACGGTGCAAGAGGCCGACTCGCCTTGGATTCTGCACGCGGAGCCCGAGAGCCAGCTAGGGCTCGTACCGCGGCTTCGCGACGACGAGGGCCACTTTAACCTGACGCTCACGCTGGCGCTCGACGGGCGCGACGGCGAGGTCATCGGGTCGGTCGAGTATGGGCGAGACTCGTTTGTGGCGGCAGAGCCGCACATGGTGCGGCTGTGGAGCGAGGACGAGCGAGCGGTAGACAAGGCTGTTTGCGGCAAGTTTATGGATGACGGCCCGTGCGCTGTCCTGGTGCTGGAGGCGGTGTCGCTTGCAGAAGCCGCGGAGCGGATGGCGATAGCACGCGGAGAGCGGGAGGCTGCGGCACTGCGGACGTACGCGATCCAATGCTCTGTGGCTGGTATTGGCCTCTCGTTGCTGGGCATAGATGCGGTGGCGGGCGGAGTGCGGACCGAGGTGGCGTACGGGCGGCTTTCCGAGCTCAATGGCCGGTTTACCGTCAACGGCTCGCGAGCAAGCGGCGAAGTGACTGTGGAGAGCATCCAGGTCGACCGGACGCACTTTGGAACCGAGTTTCCTGTCCTCCTACACTGCCGGCCGCGCAAGATGCGGGACCGACGCAGCCGCGGCGGCAAGGAGCGCAAGTACGAGCCGGCGCTCACTCTGTCAGGTGCATGGATTTCGGACCACCCGTCGGTGTACTATGTCGAGTATGTGGTTGTCGACGCAGCGCCGCTCTCGGTACAGGCGACGGTGGAGGATGTGCAGACGCTGACAGCGCTCGGGGCTACACTCGGGCGTGGAGGCGGGAGCGGTGATGGGAGTGGGAGTGGCGACGGCGCAGTCGGTGACGAGGTCATCGACGAAGCGGGGCCTGTTGATGCGCGCCCAGTCTACTTTTCGTTTGTCTCCCTGCCTGCCATTGCCGTGAGTGTGACGGTGACGTTTGCCGAGACGGACGCTGTGGCACGGAGCTCCGGACAGAGTGGGTCGTCGACGCCGCGCGGCGGCTCGTCGCGCAAGTCGCGGATGCTGTTTGCACTGGGAGAGATGTTCTCGTCGATTGACCATGCTCCGCTGCGGCTCTCTGCGCTAGTCCTCGAGCGGCGGGTGGTCTCCCAGGAGCTCCTTTGGCAGCTCATCGCGGCGCACTACCGGCACGAGGGCATGACGCAAGTGTACAAACTCCTCGGCTCTGCCGAGGCGCTGGGTAATCCTGTGGGCCTTGTAGCAGACCTCAAGACCGGGGTCAAGGATGCGTTCTACGAGCCGGCCATCGGGATGCGGCGCGGGCCCGAGGCATTTGCCTCGGGCTTGGTCCGCGGTGGCGGCTCGTTGGTCAAGCACACGCTCCACGGAGTGTTCAACACTTCGTCCAAGCTAATCCGGACTGCAGCACGCGGGGTGGGCGCTCTCTCGATGGACTCGGAGTACATGCGGAAGCGGCGGGCGGAGCAGCAGCTCAACGTGCCGAAGCATGTGGTGTCGGGGCTGGGGCTCGGGCTCAAACGGTTCGCGACGGGAGTGATCGGCGGAGTGACTGGGCTCGTCACCTCGCCGTACAAGGAGACGAAGAAGGGCAAGGCGTCGGGCGGAGCCAAGGGCGCGGCCAAGGGCTTTTTCAAAGGAGTGGGCAAGGGCCTCTCCGGAGTGATCTTCAAGCCGGCTGGCGGAGCGCTGGAGCTTGCGGCAACGACGGTCGAGGGGCTGAAGAACACGACAACGGTGTTTGACAAGAAGCCGAAGGCTGCGCGGCTGGAGCGGCATGTGCCGGGCGGGGCGACCGTGGCGCCGTACGACGAGGAGAGCGCGCACGCACAGCATGTGTTGCGGCACTTTCTGGCGTCACGCAAGCAGCCGTGGGCAGCCGAGCCGCTGGTGGCGCACATTCCGTGTGCTGAGCGGGCGATGGTTATTCTCTCGGTGCTCCGGCTGGTGTGCGTAGTCAACGCGAACCCGGCCAAGCCGCGCAAGGTCAAGCTGGTCTGGTCCGTCCTTCGCGAAGACGTGGCACGAATCGAGTTTGACGACGCGAGGCAGGCTGCGCGGCTGCTGGTGCGGACGCGTGTGGATGCGCTTGAGGTTGTGGCGCGGAGTGCGGCGGCGTACGTGGCGCTGAAGGGAGCGCTTGGCCCGGACGCTGGCCAGCGGCGGATGCACGCGTTTGCAGCCGGCGTCTTTGTTCCACCGGATGGACTCACCATTACCGGTGCGGAGACGCGGCATGTATACCTTATGGAAGACGGGCAGCGGTGGCTGGTGACGGCCGCGGTGCTAGCGTACCGCGGCTACGACGATGCGCTCGCGGTTGTGCTTCCGGACGCCGAAGTGCTGCGGATCGCGTACGGCGGCGAGCGGGCGTACGTCGACGCCCACGAGCTCCCTCCAGATGGCTGCTATGTGGTGGTTGAGCGACGCGATCGCGGACGCAAGTGGCTCGCGCGGATGTCGCGCAAGAAGCGCAAGGCCAAGCCGGCCGAAGTTGTCGGTGTGTGGCGCATGGTCGACGGCGAGCGCGAGTGGGTCGGGGAGCAGTCCGATTGCATCCCTCCCGAAGCTGAGCTAACCCGGATCAGCGAAGACGCACTTCGTGCCATCCCCACTGCTGGCAGAGCTGCACCACAATGAAGTATGGTCATGGATCGTATCCGGCTGTGGCCCAGCCCGGCCTTGCGAGGCGTCGCGCTGGTTCAAAGATGAGTTTTGCTGAGTGTGAGGCAAGGTTTCGAGGTGCGGCTGGTATTGGCACCTGCTTCTCTCTCGCACCCGAATGTCGAGACGTGCATTGAAGTCGAGCTCTTCAGAGCGCAAGCGCGGACGGACTCGGCAGCGGAAGATTTGCTTCGGCAACACATATGTACCCATTCGCAAGATTGGCTCGGGCTCCTTTGGCGATATTTACCTTGGTACCGACCTCAAGTCGGGTGAGGAGGTGGCGATCAAGTTGGTAGGTTGGTGTGGCGCGTTGGGGGGGGGGGGAAGTGGGCGGCTATAACTGATGTGGACTGGGTCGTTGGGCGCCGGGGTGGGTTTAGGAGCCGCGGCGGACGCGGCATCCGCAGCTGCAGTCTGAAATGATGCTGTATCGGATTCTGTCTGGCGGGATCGGGATCCCGCACGTGCGGTGGTTCGGGCACGACGGCGACTACAACGTGCTGGTGATGGACCTGCTCGGCCCGTCGCTGGAAGACCAGCACCAGGTGTGTGGGCGCAAGTTCTCGCTCAAAACGGTGCTGATGCTGGCTGAGCAGCTGATCACCCGGTTCGAGTACATCCACTCGCGGCATCTCATCCATCGTGACGTCAAGCCCAACAACCTGCTCATGGGGCTCGGCAAGCACGCCGGCGAGGTCAACGTCATCGACTTTGGTCTCTCGAAGCGGTACATCGACCCGCGGACGGGCAAGCACATCAAGTACAAGGAGGGCAAGAATCTGACGGGCACAGCGCGGTACGCGTCGATCAACACACACATTGGCATCGAGCAGTCGCGGCGTGACGATCTGGAGTCGCTCGGCTACGTCCTGCTGTATCTGCTCCGCGGCTCGCTGCCTTGGCAGGGCCTCAAGGCAGCCAACAAGAAGCAAAAGTACGACAAGATTCGCGACAAGAAGCTCGAGGTCCTCGTCGACGACCTGTGCGCCGGTCTCCCCGACGAGTTTGTCAAGTACATCACCTACACTCGCTCGCTCCGGTTCGACGAGCGCCCGGACTACGACTACTGCCGCATCATCTTCCGCGACCTCTTTATCCGCGAGGGCTACGCCTACGACTACGTCTACGACTGGACCGTGCTCGATGACGAAGAGGCCAGCGCGGCCACATCATCGGCGGCTCCCCCGGCCACGCCACCGGCTGCCGCCTCGGGCGCAGGCGTCTCCAACGTCGCCCGCAACGGCTCGGCCATGACCCCGATGACTTCGGACGGCCGCGCCCACGTCAGCCAGTCGCCGTCGTCGACCCGGGTCAACACCACCCCGGCCCGCGACCCGCGCTCCAGCTCCACCCGCGACAAGCGCCGCAAGCGCCGCTCCGACGAGCGCACCACCCGAGTCACCGGCGTCCCACCAGCCTCGTCCTCGTCGCCCTCGGCCCCCCCGACCGGCTCGCAGCTCCGGTCCGGCTCACGGTCGCGGCTCCGCGAGTCGCGGCGGTCGTGACCGGCTTGCCTTTCTCATTCTCCCCACACATCCGCACTCCTCTCTAACACACCGACCATGTCGTGCGTCCCTCCCGAGTGGGAGCATGTAGCCGCCTCGGCCGGTCGTGTCGCCCAGAAGCTGCCGCAGCTTGCTGCCGTCTTGCGTGCGGCTGCGCGTGCGGCGGTGACCGCGTCGGCCGACGCCAACGCCGCCTCGACCGCCAAGATCGCCGCGCTCACCCAGCAGCTCGAAGAGGCCAAGGGCGCGTTGGCGACGTCAAACAGCAAACTTACCGCGCTCGAGGCCGTCGTGGTAGCGGCGGGCCCGCGGCTAGCAGCGGTGGATGCTGCCGATGCTGCCCGCCTTGCCGCCGAAAAAGGTCGTGAAACCGCGCTCGCCGACGCTGCCGCCGCTCGCCACGACATCGCCGCCGCACTCGCCGCCGCCGCCTCCGCACGTGCCGACGCTGACGCTGCACGTGCTGCATCTACAGAGAAAGACGTCGAACATGCTGCCGCCATGGCGGCCGCCACAGACTCGATCGTCAAGCTGGAGAAGGCCGTGGCGCGACTCGAGGCCAAGGAGCTCGTCCTCCTCCGCGCCGCCACCAAGGCCAAGGCCGCGGCTAGCAAGCTCCGCAAACAGTTGCGCGCCGCAAACGCCACACGCGGCGATGCTGGGGGCGTGACCAAGCGATCACGCGCTGCGCGGTCGCCACATCCCGAGGCTGCTGCCCCAGCATCGCCTGGCCGTCCGCGGAAGCGGGTTCGCGCGTCGCGACCGGCGCGTCGCGCGCCTCCGGGAGCACCCGGCGCACCGTCGACCACCACACACGCGCCCACGCTTCCGCAGTCTCAGAGCCCCCGGGCATCGCGACCGCGCACCGATCTCGATGTTCTGGCCTTTGGCCTTCCGCCTCGCGGCGCAAGCGAGCCATCCGACAGCAGCAGCTCGAGCTCCGAGGTGGTGGAGTCAATCTCCGACTCGTGCTCGAGTTGCGGGGAGGCCTCGGACGAGCATATTCACAGCCCGAGGTAGGAAACCATCAAACACGGTAAGTGATGCTTCGAAGCCCCCAAGTCGGCGGATCCGCCAGGTGTGCAAGTGCATCGATCAGCCAGCTCTCCGAGTGGTGGCGGGCTTCCGACCGAGAGCCGACCCTTTCCCACCCGCCGCCGGCCAGACCGAGAGCGAGACCAAGACCTAGCGTGGTCCCCGACCCAGCACGACAACACCTGTCTTCCTCCGTCTTCTCGTGACAGCGCCCTATCTGCCCATGGCGCAAGAGTGGCGAACCGGGGTGGCCGGCAGGCGACGGGTACGACTCTCTGTTGGCGACGGGACAGGCGGGACAGGTGGAGGTGCCAGCTCGCGGTCATGGTCAAGATCATCAACAGACGACTCGGAGGAAAGCGGCGGGAGCGAGAGCTCATCGTCGACTACGGTGGGAGGACTGGAGCTCTCGGATGATATGTTCTTGGCTACCTCGCTCAAGTCGATGGAGCTGGTCGGACTTCAGGTCGAGCTGGCTCGACAGCTCTCAACCTGGATCGATCTCGCCGCGCTACCTGGTCACTCGATCACGTACCTGCTTGGCGCGCCGAACTCGCTGGCAAACAACGTGATCATTCTGGAGACAGTGGCTGAAGCCATGGGTGTGTCGCTGGATTGGGGTCTCGACGACAGTGCGGGCGGCGATGGGTCTCGACGGAGCTCGGCCGGCCCGCCGCCAAACACGCTCTCGCTCTCGGATCGGATCTACCGAGTGCTTGACTGCCTGGCGCGGGCCAACGACGAGCTTGTGTACGGGTGGACATCGAGTGACAAGATCGGGTGGACCAAACGACCGCCGATGTTTGCGCTACCGTTTGTAGACGAGGAGGATGCGCCGCGGGGCATGCTCGTCTCGCGGCCGTACCTCCGGTCGGCGCTGGAGCGGCTCGGCTTTGTCTTTCCGGAAGCCAACTTTGACGACCGGTCGTTTGTTCATGTACTCATGCTGGAGATTCTGGTCGGCCTTGCCCAGGCGAATGACGGCGGCCACCGGCTGCCTATCGAGGTCGGGCTGCTCAAGGCGCCAGCGCACAACCCGGTGGCGTGGCGGGTGACCCGGCGGGCGCGAGAGAACTCGCTATCTCCGCGACTTGGGTTGAGGCGGACGGCGCCACCAGGCAAGGCGCTTGCGCCCGATGTGCTCGTTGTGGAGGCGCGGCACACCATCTTTGGGCGAACGACCGAGTCCCTCGCGCTGCACATGGAGGACATGGTAGATCTGAGTGCAGATGTGTTAGCCGGGCGCAGCGGATTGTCCGGCGTGGCCTCGGTTGCGCTTCTTCATCCGTCGGTCTCGGGCTACATGGCCCGAATCTCGTACAACGCGAGGTCACGGGCGCAGTTTTGCGTGGTGGTCTCGTCGTCTTCGATGGCCAATGCGGTGACGGTCAACGGTGCGTCGGTTCAGCTGGAGCCGGTCTCGCTGCAGGTTGGCGATGTTGTTGCGTTTGGCGCGGTCGCCTACCGTGTCGAGAGCGTGCGTGGTGTGGGCACACCACTGTACACCGGCAAGTACTTGAGCGGGCCGCTGGCGCCGGTGGCGATGGCTATTGCTGACCTCAAGTGGCTCGATGCGATGTGGAGTGCCGAGTGGGCGCGGCCGGGACGAGCCGGCCGTGCGGCGGAACCGAGGTTGTGGAGCGGTTCCTTGGCGTGGCGCTGGCGCCTGCGGTGCCCGACGCCGTCGTCTTTGTCTCTGCTCCGATCGAGACGTCGAAAGGCCGACTTGAGCTCCGTGTGCCACAGAGCGCGAGCGAGTGGCGAGCGGTGCTCGCTCGGCGTGACGGCCGCGGCAAGTCACTGTTGTGGTATGGCGCAGCGGCAGGCGCCCAGCTTCTGGTCGAGTATCTTGTGGTGACGCTCCGGCCCGAAGCGCAGTCGCTCGGGCTCATACCACCGACACTCACACCGCGGTCGCCGCTCAACACCTCGCGTCTGGCGCGCGATGTTCGGCACGGCACCGGCTCGGTCCTTTCGGCCGATACGACGCCGGCCCCGGTTCCCGAGAGCCTGCTCTTCGAGTCTCCGATGGCTGTGGCAGTAGCGCGTGGACATACGTGGACGGCCGAATCTCTGCTGGCTGGCATGTTGTCACAGCTCGCCAACGAGCATCCGTCGTTCCCGACGGTGTACGCGCTGATGGAGCGGACGCTGCACGCGGTGGATTGGTCGCGAACACCAGACATTCTGCACGCCGCCATGCTCCGCGACCACCAGCTAGTCATGCAGGTCCTGCTCCAGGCTCGGGTCATCGATGTGGCGGTGTGCGACAAGCGGACGCGGGCTACTGTGGTCAAGGCTGCACTCGAAGCTTCGTCGCTTGGCTGCCTCGCTCTGATCCTCGACTCGATGATCCGTAGCTTGCGGATGGAGGCGATACCGGATCTGGACACGCTCACTCAAGCCGAGTACGACCGATATACCACAGTAGCAACGGCGAGGAGCGGAGTAGGAGGCTCAGTCTTTATGCACGCTTGGTTGGCGGAGACTGCGGCACAGCTTTTGCTGCGGCTCCGTGCGCTGCACTCGCTTGGTGATGACGCGGCGGAGCGTCTGACTTCTGCGCGCGATGGCAAGGGCGAGTCGCTGCTGCACTGGGCAGCACGGCTCGATTGCAAGTGGCTTGCCGAGATCCTCCTCCACCCGCGGGTGGGCATGCTGCCAGACGTGACAGCCAGCAACGGCGCGTCGGCATGGACGGCGGCAGTCGAGTCCGACTCGCTCGGCGTCCAGGTTGCGCTCTTGGCCGCGTCGACCGGTTGGCGGTGGGAGTCTGTGCCGGGCTTCCCATCTGCCCTGGAGCGCGACTCGGGTAACGTGCTGCATGCGCTCGCCGAGCTCGGGCACTGGCCGGAGATGGCGTCGTTGGAAGGCGCACTGCGGGCCAACTCTGCGGCACAGGCTTGGACCAAGATGGTGAAGGCGAGCGACCGTGCCGGCAACACACCGTTGCACCTGGCGGCAGAGCGCGGGGTACCGGTCCACCTCGCGGAGCTGCTGCTGGCGTCGGGCGCACCGGTCAACTGCCGCAACTCGGAGCTGCGCACTCCGTTGGAGCTGGCGATGGAGCGGCACATTCGCGACACACGACTTGCTGTCCTGCTTTTGCGGCACGGAGCGAATCTAGAGGCGCTTGAGACGCACATGCTCACGGTTCGGGCGCCAATTACGGGGCTCTCCGTTTTGCATCACGCAGCGAGTTCGGAGAAGAACTATGATGTGCTGGAGCGGATGCTTCCCAAGGTAGAATCGATCGACGTGGCGTCTCGGCCGTTGGCGCGGGGTGCAGCGGCGCGGACACCGTTTGAGATGGCGCGGACAGCCAACGCGTTGCGAGTGCTGGCGCTCTTGCTCAACGTGCCAGGCGAGCGCGGACTGGTGCTGAGTCTGGAGACGCTGCTGGAGCTCATCCACTTGCAGACGCCGCGCGGCAAGACGATCATGTCGTTTGCGTGCCAACTCGGGTTCGTGCACACGGTTGCGCGGCTGCTGGCGCCGATGGCACTGGATCTGGATCCAGACGCACTTGACGCTAGCCTCGTGAATCGATTGTTTTCACCAGAGCTGACGCGTGTGCTCTCGCAGTACGTGGACGCCGCACTGCAGCATGAGCAGGTCCGCGTGGCGGTCAAGCTGCTGAGCGTCATGGACACGTACGTGGCACGAGGGCGAACGGCCGATGACATGCGGGTGTTTGTCCACGCTCTGCGACTTGTGCGGGCGGTGCCTCACAACTCGAGCGGGATTCAGGCGCGGAGCGGATCAGGGACGCTCGACGATGCTGCGGCGCTACCTGTGCTCCAGGCGCGGGCGACGCAGCGACTGGCGTTTGAGCGATGTAACCTGGCAAAGGAGCGCGATCATTTCTACGACGAGCTCGCGCACCTACAGCAGCTACGATCGCTCACGCTCCACGGATGCAAGATCTCGCGCAAGCCGCGGACTGAAGCGAGGCTTAATCAGCTCAGCTCGATGCTGGCGTGCTGTGTGCCAGGTAGTACTGACGAGAACGGATTCCGCGACAGTAGACCGCGGTTTGGCGAGTCGGGAAGCGACGACGACGGCGGCGGCGAAGGCGACGGACGGATGAGCGCGCGACAGGCAGGCCTGTTTGGTGATGAGATCCGGATTTCTGTGGTCCAAGTCGCACGCGAGGTTCGATCGCGATCTCGTGGCGAGCGCGGCAGCGGCGGAAGTGACGGCGAGGGCGATGACTCGCTCTCCGAGTCGACAGACAACGCACAAGAGTACACCGCTGTGCGAGTGCCGCACGGGGCAACGGTTTCGGCTGTAGTGGCGCGGGCAAAGGAGCTGTTTGGCAAGCCGGCTGACCAGTCATGGTCGCTGCTCTGCCTTGCGCCAGATCGCGAAGGAACGGTCAAGCTCGACAGCCACGTGACGATGGATGTGTTTCCGCGGCGATCGCGGTTCATTCTGCGGCGCGAGCACGCAGTCCGCGCCGGGAGCTATTCCATGGACCTGCTCTGCAAGGTCATCGGTGCGCGCCAACCGGGCTCGTTTGAGCTGAGAGTGACGCAGTGCAAGCTCGGGACGCTCGACGCGGAGGAGCTTGTTCATCTGCTTGGGCGACGCGGGCCTGGATCCGGGCAGGCGCTGACCAAGCTGCATGTGACAGCAGAGGAGCTGAACATTACGATGACGCGGCGGCTGCTTGCAGCGCTGCGCAAGCACAAGTACCTGCGCTACCAGTACGGCGGGCTGCCAGCGACGTTTGGAGCCGGGCGCGGGTTCAGGCACAATGGCTGGCGTCACTCGGGCTGTATCTTGTGTTTGGAGTGTACATGATGCTCCTGGGTTACTTTTCGATGCTGCGGCGTGCGCTGCGTGGATCTGTGGTCGAGTACTCGAACACGCTCAAGGCAGCGGTGTTTACGACGGACATATGGGTGCTCTTTCTTTCGACGGTGGTCTTTTCGTTCGTCTGGATGTTCTCGATTCTTGTGCCGTGGGTCATTCTCCCACGGGCCGAGGGCTCCGCGTCGACGGCGCTGGCGTGCATCGGGCTGTTTTTGGGCGTGCTTGTGGGGTGGATGGGCGCGGTATTTTTGCTTGCGCTGCTGGACGTGGACGGAAGCTACGCGCGCGTGGACGCACCGGCGCGGAAGATCCAGTGGCTGCTTGCGCCAGAAGAGCTAACGTGGCTAGACGTGCGGTTGCCGTGCGCATCTGCGGCGGCCAAGGCCTCGCGGGCCAAGAACACGGCGTCGCGGATGGTCAACTCGCGGTGGTGTGTGGCGGTGCGACGGTTGAACTGGCGGAACGGGCTCGCGGTGCTCACGATCGGACTCGAGTTTGTGCAGCTGACGTCATTGGCGCTGCGGCCTGCGCGTGATGTGTACCCGTGGGCTGCACACCCGCAGCGTGTGGCCAAGTTCTCGCTGCTCGACCTTGATCTAGGGCGACGCGGGTACTATGCGGGACTGGGTGTTGCGGGTGCGGCGGCGCTGGTATGGTGGATCATTTCTGCTTTTCTGGGAGTGTTCTCGCTCCAGAACGCGGCGGCGGCGGCGCTGACAAGCCTGCCGATGGTGGAGGATGTGTCTAAGATTCTCTCGTCGACGCTGTTTCTGCTTGTGGTGGTGCGGCTGCTCTCGACGCTCGACTGCACGTACGAGGGAGGTGGAGCGTTTCTGGACGAGTTGCCTGAAGTGGCGTGCTGGACAGGCTTGCACGCGCGATTGGCGTCTGTGGGCATGATCGGACTGGCGTACTACCTGTTCTCGGCGTCGTTCATTGGCATCCACTTTACCGAAGATCACTCGGGCAAGACCGACATCCAGTTTGCCGAGCTGTTCATGCTCCTGGAGCGGATTATCAAGGTTCTCGTCTCTGCCTTTATGATGTTCTTCTCGTCGAGTCCCGGGCTCGGGCTTTCGTTGCTCCTCTTTGCAGAGGCGGCGTTGGTGGTGGTGCTGTTCAAGTACCGGCCGTGTCCGTTCAGCTCGATCCTTGTGCTCAAGGCGGTCTCGTTCTCGATGGCAGGGTGGACGGCGCTCTGCTCGCTGCTGGGAGTGTGGTTTGAGATCAGAGCGTCGTCGGCACTGCTCGCGCTTCTGCTGATCGGGTGGATGGTGATCCCGGCGGTGGCATACGTGGCATACTCGCGATTCTCTTCGGCGCGGTACCAGACGCTGGCCATGGAGGCGGCGGCGCGGGAGTCGCAAACGTTTGTCGGGACAAGTTGGAGCAGTGACGAGAGCTACGACGAGTTGGCAGGCGCGCCAACAGCGGAATCGGCCGAGGGAGCGGAGAGTGCAGGTATGGGTTGCGAGTCGTACTCTTACTCGACGCACACGCAGACGATGACAAGCGGCGGCAGCGAGAGAGGCGGCGACGACGACCGGATCTCGTCGTCGTCGTACTTTTCGTCGCTCTCTCTAGTGCTGGATGACATGTAGGGAGGGAGCGTTTAGCGGTTAGGGGTTGGGCTGCGGCGGCTCGTCGTCCATGACGAGCGCCCAGTGGTTCTGCGGCTCTTCGGCCTTGTGTGTGTTGAAGAAGGTATGGACACAGACCTCTGTGGGAGCGCCCGGGGCGGTGGACTTGCCAGTGGAGGCGAGGCAAGCGTTGGTGGCGCAGTGGCGGATGATGACGCGGCCGTTGGCTGGGACTGGATGGCCCTCGGCCTCGTCGCGGAGGAGCGGGTCAAAGTGCTCGATGGTCCAGACAGAGGCGTGGGGGAAGGGCTGTGCAGCAGTGGCGTATACCTCCTGCAGATGCGAAGGTAGCGAGAATGTTGTCGGGTTCTTCAGCCGCGAGGCAAGGGCAACCGGCTGCGGTGCGTAAGCCTCGTGCGAGACGAGGCGGATCTTGTCGCCGTAGCAGACGACCCTGTCCGAGGCGACGTACTTGTGAGCCGGAACGATCTGAAAGACGGAGCGCGCCCGCGGACCCTCATGGGCTACGGTTCCGCATGCGACCTCCACGGCCGCCACAGCAGCATCACCCTCGTTGTGAGCCTTTGCCAGCGCCAGCGCGCCGTTGACGTCCAACGAGGCCAAAGCGCCCGAGTGCTCTGCGTAGAGAGCGAGATAGGCACCCCAAGCAACAGCGCCCTGTGTAGAGGCCGAGACACCCGCCGGAGTCAAAGCCGCAAGTGACTGCGTCAGCCGCAGCGTCCCGGCCTCCTTCTTGTCCAGGAACTCACGCAGTCGCAGCTGTGTTCACGTCCGCCAAGGGCAATGTGAGTGAGGGAGGCGAGAGTGACCAACGGCTGCAGGGGGTGGCGAGGAAGGGGGATGGGGAAGGGGAAGGGGGTGGGGGTGGGTGGGTGGGTGGGGGGTACCTTTTCCAGCTCAAGGTCCTCGGACCAGTTTCCGATAAGCACCCGTGACGAGTACGTGTTTGCGGCCATGGTGTGTGGGGTGAGGTGGGTGGGTGGGGTGTGGGTGGGTGGGTGGGTGGGGGGAGTCGTTGGCGGGGAAGTCGCTGGATTTGGGGTAGACACACACGCACACTCACACACACACGCGCACGCATACATACATGCATGTATACATATACATAGATACATCAATGCGATGGCAACAATGGGTGGCATGGATGGCGAGTGTGGCGAACTTATCGCGTATCGGTTCGACTATTGCATGATGCTGATGCGATGGCCGATGACGGTCATCACACCCAGCACCAACCATAGTAACTGCACACAACATCGATACAACGACGACTATATATATGAAACATATCCAACCTTGATCCCCCCCCCCCCCCCCGGTCCCTCTACCCCCTTTTTCTGCCCCCCAGCCCCAATCAGCTGCCGCCGTCCCGCCAGCCAAATGGCATCCATTGCCCGTCATTTCTGCTGAACTGGGCACACCTGTAGCCAGTTGCTCCAGACTGTGCTGCACCCATTCCCTGTGCGCACACCCCACGCCCCCCCCCCCT
>NW_013657646.1:329043-336232 GCF_000142905.1 Thecamonas trahens ATCC 50062
CCCCGTCCCCGCCCGCCACACACACACACACACACACACACATACACACATACACTACTATGGCTTGGAGTCTCTCTCGGGTCTCCAAGAACCCGTTCCCCCGTCTCGGGCACCTTGCTCTGGCAGACGCCTCGGGCTCCACCCTCTACTGCTTTGCAGGCGGCAAATGGCACGAGAACGATGACTCGGCTGCCCTCCTCCCCACGGCACCGCAGCATGCTGGGGCCATTGGCATCTCGCCTGTGCGCGTCTCAAAGCTCTCGCTCACAGGCCTCATGACCTGGCTTCGCCCGGGCCTCATCGGAAAGAAGCTCCCGTCGCTCGTCGCTGCCGCCGCCGCATGCATCGGTTCCAAGTTCTACATCTTTGGAGGGGCGCTGGCAAAGCCATTGTCGTCGTCGTCGTCGTCGTCGGTAGCGGCGGCATCATCGGGGACAGGCATGGGTGCAGGATGGCTCTCGGATAAGGTCTATGTGCTGACGTACTCGCATGACACGCCGACGTTCTCGGCGCCGAGGTTTGCGGGAAAAAACCCGAGCCGCGCATGATGCACTCGTTCACCGCTGTCGGCGACTCGATTGTGCTCTTTGGCGGTGTTGGGAGCGATGGCGAGGTCGTCGGAAACAGCACCTTTGTCTTTGACGGTGCAAAGTGGGCGGCTGCTGCGGCGTGCGACTCTGGGCCGGCGCGGAGGGCACACGCAGCTGTCGGGTGGAGCGCCATGGATGTGGTGGTCGTCTTTGGCGGCGCTGACGCGGCGGGAAAGCCGCTCGACGATGTCATGTTCTACGATGTCGGCGCTGATGCCTGGGTTGCGCCGGGCGTCTCGGGAACGGCGCCGTCGCCGCGATGGGGCGCCGCGGCTGCGTTTGCACCAAGCCTGCCGGTCTCGGGCCATGCCGGGCTCATTGTCTTTGGCGGGACCAACGGAAGCTCCCTGTTTGGGGATGCGTACGCGCTGGATCTCGAGGATCTGAAGTGGTCCAGGCTTACAGCCGACCGTGCTCCGGCGCCGCGGGCCTTTGCCACCCTCACCATCGTCAACGAGAACAAGGCCATTCTTCTTGGCGGCGCCATGGTGGCCGCGGAATCGTCGGTCAACAACAAAGTTGCAGTGCTCAACCTCGCCAAGCTCGGCGCTGAGCATCTCGGATCGAAGCCCGCGCCCGCGTCGGCTGCGGTTGCGGTCGGCTCCAGCTCGGGCACCCCCCGCGCAAAGGTCAGCGCGCCGCCGCCGACCGCCAAAAAGTCAGCTGCCGCGCTCAAGATTGCCTCGGCCATTCGGCGGACGAAGGCCGCACCTGCGGCCAAAACCACGCCCGAAGCCAAGGCCACGCCCGCGGTCAATCCTGTGCCTTCTGCTACCGCTCAGAGTGGCAACGCCAAAAGCGACGATGCCGAGATGGCGATGCAGCTCGCGATGCGTGAGGCCCAGCTCCGCAAGGTGGCCGTGAGCCTCAAGGAGGCCAAGGCCCGCGAGGCCGAGCTCGCGACTGAGCTCAAGGCAGCCCGTGGATTCGAGTCCAAGGTGAAGGCGCTCGAGCGACAGCTTGCGGATGCACAAGCTGCCGGAAGCGAAGCCGAGCTCAAGACCAAGCAGATGGCCAAGCTCGAGTCTAGGGTGGCGGCGCTCGAGAGCCAGCTTGTGGATGCACAGGCCGCCGGAAGTGATGCCGAAGCCAAGGCCGCCCAGGTTGCGGCGCTCGAGTCCAAGGTGGCGACGCTCGAGGACCAGTTGGCTGATGCAGAGGCTGCCGGGGCCAAGGCCAAGACCAAGGCCAAGCAAGTGACCAAGCTCAAGAAACAAGTCACCGAGCTGGAGGCCCAGCTCGCCGATGCAGCCAATGCCAAGGCCGTGCTGAAGAGGCGTCTGCGCTGAAGACCAAGGTGACGACACTCGAGAGCCAGCTTGCGGATGCACAGGCCGCCGGAAGTGACGCCGAAGCCAAGGCCGCCCAGGTTGCGGCGCTCGAGTCTAAGGTGGCGACGCTCGAGGTCCAGTTGGCTGATGCAGAGGCTGCCGGGCCAAGGCCAAGACCAAGGCCAAGCAAGTGACCAAGCTCAAGAAACAAGTCACCGAGCTGGAGGCCCAGCTGCCGATGCAGCCAATGCCAAGGCCGGTGCTGAAGAGGCGTCTGCGCTGAAGACCAAGGTGACGACACTCGAAAGCCAGTTGGCTGATGCAGAGGCTGCCGGGGCCAAGGCCAAGACCAAGGCCAAGCAAGTGACCAAGCTCAAGAAACAAGTCACCGAGCTGGAGGCCCAGCTTGCCGATGCAGCCAATGCCAAGGCAGATGCTGAAGAGGCATCTGCGCTGAGGGCCAAGGTGGCAACACTCGAAAGCAAGGTCAACAGCCTCGAGTTGGACCTTGCAGCCAAGGACCGAAAGGTGGCGACGTTGGAGGAGCAGTCTGCGGGCATGGCTGCCCACGTTAGTGAGGTTGATGAGCTCAAGGTTGAGGTCACGCAGCTGAAGGCTGAGCTGGCCGAGACGATTGCCAAGACACAGGCTCAAGTCGATGACGCTGACGCACTGCGGACCAAGATAGCGGCACTGGAGCAGCAGCTGGCCGACGCCAAGTCTGCCGGCAGCGACTCGGCCGCCAAGGCCGAGCAAGCTGCTGCGCTGGAGAGCAAGGTCGCCGAGCTCGAAGCGCAAGTGGCTGCGACTAGATCGGCCGTCGCTAATCTTGCCGACGTCGAGGCCTCGCTTGACGCCAAGTCTAAGCAGCTGGTGAGCGTCAAGAAGGAAGCTGAAAAGCTGCGATTCCAGCTTGAAGACGCGCAGGAGGAGGCCAAGGTTACAAAGGCGTCGGCAGCGGCACTCCAGTCCCGGACCGACAAGCTCGACCACGAGCTCGCCGAGCTGCGCGACTCAGCACGCCACGCCGCCGCAGCCAAGTCATCAGCAGACAAGCTCAAAGCCCGAGTGGCCGAACTCGAGGCTGACCTGGCAGCAGCCACCTCAAAGGTGGCCACGCTGAAGAAGTCTTCGGCCGATGCTACCGCAGCCGCCGATCGTGTCGCCCAGCTCGAGGCCGAGCTCGCTGCCGCGCGCAACGAGGCCCGCCAGGCCTCTGCCTCAGTAGTCTCTCTCAAGGCCGAGCTCACCGCTGTTAAGAGTCAGGTTGCCACTGCCGAAGATGCCGAGGCCAGTCTTCGCCGCCAACTCGACGAGCAGCGCAACGCCGTGCATGGCGCCGAGCGGGCTGCCGAGCTGGCCGGCACCCGGCTCAAGTCCGCCATGGATCTCGTGGCAACACTCGAGGACGAGCTTGAGGATCTCGAGGAGCGCACGCTCCTTGCCGAGACCAAGTTTGCCGCCATAGAAGCATCGCTGGCCGAGTAATACGCACGCGCCCGTGTCGTGAGAGTTGAGCCTCGACAGCCTGCCAACTGTTGCCGATCGGAGAGTCGCCGAACGCGTGCCGACCCGGAATGACTCGACGTCGGCGGCGGCGGTGGCAAACAACACACGGCACACGGCACACGGCACACGTCACACGTCACTCGTTCACCACCATGGGCGCATCGCTGTCGACCGCACTCACGGGCAGCTGGGGCTTGCAATGCGGCTGGCTGACTTGGCTGACCGGCTGACTGGCTGGTGGGACGGGTGACTCGTGCATGTAGTGGGGGGGGGGGGGGGGGGGTTAGTGGAGGCGCGCGATGTGCGGAGGATGTATCGCAGGTACTGTAGGCTCAAGGGCGGCAAGCCTGTACTGACTCGGGCCGATGTGCTCAAGGTGCCCGAGCTGTCCATGAATCCGCTCATCGACGTCATTCTCTCTCTCTTTGACCCAGAGGCGACAGACCGCATCACCTTTCTGTCGTTTGTGGAGGTGCTCTCGGTCTTCCATGAGCGGGCGCCGGAGGAGTCCAAGCTCCGACTGGCGTTCTCGGTCTACGACACGGACCGCAACGGATACATCACCCGGGAGAACCTGAAGAACATCCTCCGGCTCATGGTGGGCGCAAATCTCTCGGACGATCAGCTCGATCAAATCCTGGTCAACACCTGCTACGAAGTGTTTGGCGCAGAGCCCGGGCCCGACAACGACGCGCTGCACATTTCGTACGACGCGTTCGCCGACGCCGTCGCCGCCTCGGCCACAGGCGTCTCCACCAACATGACCATCAATTTTGGCTGAGCAACGAGGCTGATGACGGCGGCAGCGGCATGTGTTTGGCCGGAATCCGCTCGCCGTTGACGGTGGTGAGCGGGAGTTCGGCCCACCACGGCTGCGAAGCCTTGGCGAGGTCGCGGGCGTGCGCAGCACGTGCCGCCGCGGACGTTCGCTGCCGCTCGGACACCTGCGGCTGCGCAGCGGCCATGGCCTGCAGTGAAAGCGAGCCGCTCAGCTCGGCAGCTGTCTGCGAGGCGGCGGCAATGAGCCCCGCTCGTCGCCGCTGGCCAGCAGCCACGATCGCAGCTCGGCGCTGGGCTGCACTGGTTGCGTCCTCGACCCGGACCCGCAGCTCGGCGAGCTTCTTGGCCGACGTCGGCCCAGAGACTGTCTTGTAGTGTGCGAGCTTGGTGCGGATGGCATCGTGGTGGGCCCGGAGCCGCTGCGCGGTCAGCGGCTTCCGAGTCGGGAGGCCGACGTCGGCCGGATCGGCCTCGGGCACCACGTTCTCGGCATCTGCGCCGTCACCTTCTCCCACGTCCGGCTTGTCTCGAGCGGCTCCGCTCGCCTGGGCCTTCCGCTCGCGGATGGCTTGAAGCCGCTTCCGCCACACCTGCTGGATGAGGATGGCGGCGCGGATTCGCTTCCACCCGCTCACCCTGTCGGCCGGAAGCTGGGCCACAAACTCAAGCTCTTCCTGCTTGCGCTTCAGCTCGCGCGCTTTGGCCTTGTGCTTGGTGGCAACAGTGGTCCACTGCGAGTCACGGCCGCGGGCGGCAGCAGCGCGCGAGGCCTCGATGCGGCCGCGCAGCTTGCGCTGGACCCGCACCACGTAGCTCTTAAGGAGCTTCCATGCCCGCCACGCCCGGTGGCTCCGCCACGCATTCTGTACAAGCCGAGCGGCGGCGGCAAGGTCGGCGAGCCGCTTCTTGGGCGAGTCGGCGGTTGTCACGTCGAGCAGCAGGCTCGCGTGACCCTCGACCTTGTGCGCGACCGCAGCGGCGGCGGCTGACACGTTGGCACGCATATAAAAGTCGCGCTCGTCCGACGAGGCCATGACGAGCGCGGTGATGACGTCGAGAACCCGCATGAGAACTGAGGGATTGTGCGACGAGGCTAGCATGTCAAGGAGCATCGAGTCGGCGCCACCGTTGGCGTTGACAAAGGCGCGGAGCGCGGCCGGCGACGAGGCCACAATCCGGCGAAGGAGGCGCAGGACGGCAGAGAGCGGAATCGGGTGGCGGAGGCGCGAGAGAAGCGATTCAAAGGCGCGTGTCGATGCAGCATCACGAACAGCATGAGTGCGGACCGGGCCGCGGCCGCGACCAAAGCCTAGCACGTCCGAGACCGAGTGGATGAGTGCGGTGGCGACGGCCGGGAGTGGGCAGTCGGCGACGAGGCGCATGAGAACGGCCCCAAGGCGGCGGTCGGCAAGGTAGGCCGAGGCACGGCCAAGACCCGAGATGAGCGTGCCAGCAATGTGGACGAGCCGCTGCGTCACGTCCCAGCCAGTCTCGCTCCCACGGGCCTCTGCCGCGTCGGCGACAGTGTCAAAGACCATGGCGGTGACGCCAATGTCCCAGGCCACCTGCCGCAGCCTGCGCATGGCCACAGCGCCAAGGCGGGCAAAGCCATGTCCGAGCACCTCCTCCAGCTCAAGAAGCGCATGCCGCTTAGTCTTGCCGCGGCGGCCACCCGCGCGCTGGCGGACAACTTCAAGCTCGCCACAGAGCGCATCAAAGGCAGAGGCGGTGGAGGAGGTCATGGCGTCTGGGTGGGTGCGGCGAGGAGTGATCGATCGGGCGCCAAAGCGGCAACGGCAGGAAAAGGTCGTGAATTTCAAACGGGTGCCGTATGGCGCCAAGGACGGCACCACGCCACCATGGAGGTGACGTCGATCCAGGAGCGGGTTCCGCTTGCCCACCAGGACCCTGGCTTGTTCTATGCCTTTCTCCCCCTCCAAGTCTTGCTCTATATCCATACCCGCTACTCGGTAGCCTTTGGTATACTCACCCTCGCCCTCCTCATCTACAAGGGTACGTTGCTGGGCGTGTGCTGGCCAACGGCGCGCCGCGGGCGCAAGCGGTGTGCAGGTCACCAAGGGTGTGCAGCACACGACAGTACGATAACGACTCACACGTGTATGGAGTGGATGTGGGGATGCGGTTGTGTAGCGGAGGAGCTTGTCTTTCCGGACCATGCGCTGGGGGGCGAGTCGTTTCTCTGGGTCCTGTTCCTCACCCTCGAGCCGCTGAGGCTGTACGCGGGGTACATGGGCAACGCGGTGGCATCGGGCAAGGCACTCTTGGCCTTTGATGGCCTCACACTCCTTGTTGCTGCCATGCATGTCTACTGGCTCTGGTGGCAGGTCTGGGTCTTCCATCTCGACTGGATCCTCTCCTGGATTGCCATCACCCTTCTCTTCCTCGAGTTTGTCATGGCTTCAAAGGTCCTTGCCCAGGTCCAGAACAGGTGATCCATCCCATGCCTCCCACCTACCACAGACTATGGATCTTGCATTGAACATGTGTGGTGTGGTGTGTGTTGATCAGCAGCGGTATTTGATGTGATGTGATGTGATGTGATGGTGGGGCGTCGAGGGAGTCGGTTTGTTGTTGTCGCCAACGGGGCGAGGGGGAGTGGGTGCACTGGTGCTGGTGCTGGATGCTGGGTGGACGAGACACTGAACTCGTGCGCGACCCAAGGCAGCGACAATGCCTGTGACGCCCACAGCTCGGTATGGCCTTGGAGGAGGTGGGGGTGGGGGTGGGGGTGGGGGTGGGGGTGGGTGGGTGGGTGGGTGGGGGGGGGGAGGGGAGGTGAGGTGCGGGTCAAGGCGACAGGCGAGGCAGTGGCGGTTGGTGGCGGGTGCGAGCAAGGCAGAGAGACTGGAGACTGGATTGGGCGGGGACTTATGCGTTTGGGGCTGTGGGCTTGTGTGAGAGGGGATGTAGGTCGTCGGTGCGTGGGAGAGGAAGAGGTGCAAGGAGGGGAAGGGGAAGAGGCTCGGCTGTAAGTGGACGATGTGGTGCGCGCAAGGCATGGGAGCGGGGGGCCGCGAG
>NW_013657646.1:336332-343130 GCF_000142905.1 Thecamonas trahens ATCC 50062
GTTTAGGGGGGGGGGCGATGACTGACAAGAGATGATGGATGGATGGGGCGTGGCGCGGGTGGGATGTGCTGATAGTCCAAGCGCGGACGGGGTAGAGGTCGGGCATCGGGACTGCGGGCGCGATCTACAAAGAAGGCGACGATCGGAGGCAAGAAGTCGAGCAAGGCCAGGGGGCGGGGAGGCGGACGGGGCAAGCGCGGGACGAGCAGAAAGCGTGGAGTGGGCCGGAAGCGTGGGACAAAGAAGAAGCGCGGCGCGGCCAAGAGACGACGTGGTGCGGCGGCGCGGAGAGCAGCGGCTGCGGCGGAGCGAGCTGGCCAGGAATCGCCGTCGGCGCGGCCGCCTGAGCCGCAGAAGGTCGTGGTCGAAGTGGTGCAGCAGCCGGCGACGCAAGCTGCGCCGCAGGTGGTTCACGTCGAGCCAGGGCCCGCCACTGAAGTTCACCACTACCACACAACCCGTGAAGTGATTGCCTCGCCGAGCGGGCCGGCTGGCGCCGAGCTAGAGCCGGTCATCGGGCAGGTGCGGTCCGAGTGGCGCTCCGAGCTGCAAAACATGACTGCGGCGCAGGAGGCCGAGGCGCTGCGGACACACTCGACAATGCGCGAAATGGTCATGTCGGCGTCGGGACAAGCCGACTCGCTCGCGCTGCGGCTCTCGCAGATCGAGCTCGAGTCCAAGATGCGGATGGACGACGAGGAGGCGCAGCTGGAGGCGACCCAGCGCCAGGTCCGCGACCTCCAGACAGAGCTGCACAAGACTCACGAGGCAATGCAGGCGACCCAAACTGCCATGGTGGCGCGGGTGTCGCGGACCAAGCGTCTGAGCTGGACCCTCGCCGTCGCGCTCTTCCTCCTCCTACTCGCCCTCGCCGTCCTCACGTATGCCTACATCACATGAAAACAAAGATCCCTCCTTCCGGTGCTCAGCGACTAGGAAGGGCTCTGGCTTTATCGACCGTGATCAAACACGTGCTACAGCAGCAGTGGCTCAGCGGCTTGAGCCGGCAGCTCAGCTGAGCGGCTCAGCAACAGTTAAGTTAGTACGGATCGTCTTCATCGCGCCAGGGCAGGCCAGTCTGGAACGATCCAGTCGACTCAAACGGGCGGAGGACGCCGGCCTGAGCCGATGCCACAAAGTCGACGGCGTCTGCAGCCAGAATGTCCTCTGTTGCCCGCTCCCGCTGCGCAGCCGCCTCCTTGATGACCTTTTCCGACGGCGAGTACATAGTTGCGTTCTATACACCCATTACCTCACCATGTGTGAGTATGGCGACATGCTGTCCTTACTGACTGCCATTGGCGCGCGCGGGGAGGGGGGGGGGGTTACGGCTGGCAGGCGTCCGTTGGCCGGACGGACGGGTTCGGGGGAAGGGGATGGAGGGCAGAGGAGGAGAGGAGGATGTGGATACGTACCGGAGGCATGGCAGCCATGGGCTCACGAGCAAGACCAACAGCAATGTTGGTGGTGACCTGGAACTTCTGGCGGATGTCGTCCGACACGGATCCCGAGGCCATGGTCGTCAGCGAGTTGAGTGAGTGCTGCTGTTGTTGGCAATTCGGGCGGCGCTCGGTCTCTGGCAAAGTGGCGCAAGAACAATGGTCTGGCACAACATCGGGGTTGTTTGAGGGCAATCCACGCGTAGTGAGGGGAGAGTGAGCTGTGTCTGATCGGTGCGCTTGCTACGGTGCGCTTACTACCGAGCAAGGCCATCACGATCAAGAAGATGGCCATGAGGGGTATGACGCCCGCAACCGCATGAGCAAGACCATTCTTGTGACTGATCGCTGTCTTGTTGGACGATGTGGACGATGTGCATGATGTGCGACTCTGATCTCAGCTGATGGCCAGCATGTGGTAGCCGTAGCAGCCATGATGGCACCCGTGGAGGCATTGCTGTGGTCAAGCGGGTCAAGTGACCGTCTGTCGGCGACCATCTTTCGGTCACTCACACCAGCTGAAGGGCCACTCCACGCCCGACCACACCACTTGCGACTCGACCAACCATGCCCAAGTCCAAGCGCCAGAAGCTGTGTACGGTACATGGGAGAGGGAGGGAGGGGGAGGAAGGTGTAGGAGGGAGGGAGGGGGAGGGGATGGGGGGGGGAGGGGGGAGGAGGGAGAGGGAGAGGGAGGGGGAGTGGAGGATGGATTGGGAGATGGCAAGAGGTAGTGGAGACAGGGGGGGGCATAGGAGGGGGGGGATGGGGGAGATGGGGGGGGGATAGGGGGATGGGGGGATGGGGGGATGGGGAAGGGACTTATGTATGTGGGGATTGATGGGTGATGGTGATGGGATGGCTGGATGGCTGGGATGGCTGGGATGGCTGGGGGGGATGGCTGACTGGCGGACGGACAACGAACGAATACAATGGAATGATAACAATGGTGGTGTTTGTGGTGGTGTTCATCGACGGCTATGATGATCATGGTGTCGACTCCTACTACACTGCTGCGACGACCGCTGCTGTAACTGCTGCTGATTGATGTCGGGATAACAGACTCGCTGACGTCTGTGGCCAAGGGCGGCCGCGAGGCCAAGTCCCAGCTCATTGATACCATCCGCGAGGCAGCGGGCAACTTCCCGCGGCTGCTGCTGGTGCAGGTGTGGAACATGCGCAATGCGTCGCTGAAGGAGCTCCGGATGCGGTGGAAGCCCGACTCGCGGTTCTTCTTTGGCAAGCACGCCGTGATGCGTGTGGCGCTCGGCCGGACGGCTGAGGAGGAGATTGCCGAGGGCATCTCCAAGGTTGCCAACGCTATCCGGACCGGGACTGGCCTGCTCTTCACCGAGAAGAGCCTCAAGGAGGTGCAGGACCACTTTGACACCATGCAGGAGGCGCACTACGCCCGTGCCGGCACAGAGGTCTACGACACGATCACCATCGAGGCCGGCCCGCTCACCCAGTTTGGCCACTCGCTCGAGCCGCGCCTCCGCCAGCTCGGCCTGCCCACCCGCCTCAACAAGGGTGTCATCGAGCTCCTCGAGACCGTCGACCTCTGCGCCGCAGGCGATGTCCTCTCCTCGGAGCAGGCCGCGCTCCTCCGCCTCTTTGACCACAAGCTCGCCCTCTTCCGCATGCAGGTCGTCGGCGCATGGGAGGCCGAGTCGGGCAAGTTTGTCGACATCAGCCCCTCCCCGCCCCAGGTCACCCGCTCCATCTCTGGCCAAGCTGACATGGCTGAAGAGTAAAGTCGTGATAACCCAGCCTCTTGTCGGGCGCCCTCCCTCCTCTGCCAGTCGCCCGCCCACGACACTTCTCTCGCTCCTCCTGATGGCTGCAGGGAACCATTTGACGATTGCGCGCGGGAGGAGCCACATCAATGCAGATCAGCTTCAGGCGTATCTGTTCGGATCGAGTGAGGCGGTGGCGGCGCATGAGGCGGCGGTGGCGCTGCTCGAGTCTTCCGAGCACTCGTGGATGGTGGACGACTCGCTGGTGGATGCCGACGTGGCGACGGTGCGAGAGGAGACGCTGCGGCGGATTGTGGCGGGGAACAAGCTGGTGAAGGAGCTTGGCGGCGTCGAGGCTGACGAGGGAGTGGCGAGGGCACTGGCTCGCTTGCTGCACATTACCGACGGCGCCCTGTCGATGCGGTGGGGCGTGCACAGCGTGCTCTTCGCCGAGGCTGTCCGCATTCTGGCCTCGCCAGAGGTGGCGGGCGAACTGGCGGAAGCCATAGCCGACATGGATGTCATCGGCTGCTTTGCCATGACCGAACTCGGATGCTCGTCGTACCTTCGTGGCATTGCCACGGTGGCGGTCTACCATCCGGCTCAAGACGCCTTTGTCCTCCACACCCCGTCTCCGCTCGCCACCAAGGTATGGATCGGGATGGCGGGACAGAGTGCGACGCACAGTGTGGTGCTTGCTCGCATGGCAGTGGCCCAGCCTGGACGCAAGCTCGAGTGGCTGGGCCTGCAGTGGTTCCTCGTCCCCATCCGCGACACGGTGACCGGCGCCCCGCTGCCCGGCGCCACCATCGGCGACATGGGTGCCAAGATGGGCCGCCATGGCCTGGACAACGGCACGCTCTCATTTGATGCGATGGTTCTGCCGAGCAGCGCGCGGCTTGCCCGGTTTGCCAGCCTTGAGCGGAGCAAGGATCCCGGTACACCGTCCGGTTGGGCCGTCCGCTTCTCGCCATCGCCGCTGGCGCAGATGGCGTATGCTGTCCTCATCACCGAGCGGGTGACGGCGGTGCGGTCAGCGTGTGACACTCTTGCCATCGGCGCGACCATTGCAGTCCGCTATGGATATCTGCGGCAGCAGGGCCCGCCTTCCATCGACAACATTATGGCGTACCCGTCGTACGCCGGACGGGCGCTATCGCTGGTGGTTGACGCTCTCGCACTGCACGCCTCGGCGGCTCAGCTAGAGGCCGGTCTCGCGGCGCTAGACGCCATCCGCGAAGCCGACGACATGGCCATGTACGCCAGCGGTGTGAGTCTCCTGCACACATCGTCGGCGTGTCTCAAGGCGTACGGTGGGTGGCTGGCAAACGATGGGCTCGAGACTGCGCGCCAATGCCTCGGCGGGCATGGCTACTCTGCTTACAACAACGTGTCGACGCTCATCACTGACTGGGCCGTCTTTACCACTGGCGGTGGCGACAACACTGTCATGGGCCTACAGACGGCGCGATTTCTTGCCAAGCTCGCTCTCGACCGCGATCGCGCTCCTGACCGGTTGGCAGACGCCCCGGAGGTCCTTGCCGCGCAATACGCGTACCTGCTCAAGCCAGTGTGCCCGAAGCAGTTGGCCGACATAGGTGAGCATCTGAAGGCCGTTGCAGCTGAAGCGATTGTGGCCGATGGCTGCATGCTGGTGGCCTGGGCGGCGCAGATGCGGCTGGCACAACTGGCGGCGGCGCTGGCTCCCGTGGCACGCGACGAGTGGTGGGTGGAGTGCCAGATGCCGGCACTGGAGGCGGCACGTGCGCACGCGCGGGCGGTCATGACGATGGCACTAGCCGAGTGGGTGGCAGCAGCACCAGCAGATCTTGCACTTGTCCTTCACCGCTGCGGCGCGATCTTTGCCATTGACTCGATGCTGAGCGTGTTGGCGCTAGCGGCCGATGCCGGCGTGGTGTCCGGCGTCGAGGCTCTGCTCCATCAAGCTCGGGGGCAGCTGGTAGCGGATCTGGCCGACGATGGGGCCGTGCTCGTAGATGGCTTTGGGTTTCCGGACTTTACTATCAAGTCGCCGCTGGCGTTTGCAAGCGGCGATGATGCATATGGCGCATACCTGCGGCGGATCGGCAAAGCAGCTGCCGTGCTTCCGTCGCGCGCCGAGTACTGGAGCCGGGTCATGGCGTCCAAGTCGAAGCTCTGATCATGAGCTGCCCGAGTCCTGTGTCCGCGGATCGGCGACGCGCATGAAGGGGAAGGGCTTGCGCTTGTTGAGCGTGATGTCATCGTGGTAGAGCGCGTTGCGAGCGAGGATGCCGGCGCCCATGCACGCCGCGCCGGTAACGACCGCGATGAGCGGGTACGCCTCGGCGACGTTCCAGGTCTTGATGACTGAGCGAAGGGTGTTGGGAGCACGAGTAGCCATGATGAGCGAGTTGATCGAGTGTGTTAAAGCTGCGGTAGAGCTGTTTGGGTGATGTGGCGAGACTTATTCCGCTCCATCAGCCCTCGTCCCTCCAGCGTTTTATCCCTTCCTGCCCCAACCAAATCCAACCCACTTGCTCTGCCCGACGCGACAGGCCACCCACAATTTTTCACCCACCGGGTCACCCCGGGTCACCCCGGGTCACCCCGGGTCACCTCGACAAGCCAGTGCAGTCTGGTGCAGAGATGGGCGAGGCAACGCGTGCGGGCTTGTTCGGCACCCTTTGTCTTCATTGGAGGCAAGTTGGTCCACTCCCCAGCGACAGCGAGCTAATGGTGGGTAGTGCCCGCAACTCGAGCCCACGCGAGCGGCTGGCAAGTACGGCTGAGCGCGGCGCGGCTCGAGTCGACGACAGCATGGGCTGGGACGAGATGGCGCTAGTGATGGGCTCGGTTGTGGTGGGATGCACACTGCTGGCCATCCTGGTGTGTGTGTACTTGTACTTGGCCGACGACTCGAGGTTCTTCCCACTCGCCTCGTATTTCTTTGATACCCGTGCCCTGCATGAGCTGTAGGCCTTCCCCCCTGCACCTCATGCACCGGCACCGTGGCCATCGCGCGGCAGTGGAGCGATGACTACACAGAACGGTGTGGAATGGTCACTGTCGCCGCAAGCGAAGACTCAGCCAAACTTGGCAACCCGCCCCGGCGGCGGGGTGTAGGCGGGCGGGGCCTCTGGATGGGCTACAGATATGGGCGCAGCTCTGGCGGGGGCGTTTGCCAGCAAAGGCGGAGTGGCCGCCGCGTGTGTGTCGTCGGCAAGGGCCGCGAAGATCTTGATGGCCATCAGCCGGCCGACTGCGATGAGCAGCAGCACAATGCCGAGACCGAGCGCCGTGTGACGCTGACCCGATGGCGCGGATGTGTATGCCACTGCCAGAATGAAGAAGGTCAGCCCCCACGCGCCGGCCGCGCCCGAGATCAACCAGTCCCTCGTGGTCAGCTCGCCGTGGCGACGACGGCCCAGCCCGAGCATCATCATCACGCACAAGCTTCAAATACTGGCTCCAGCAATCAGTCCAAAGCCAGCGTACCACCTCGAAGCGTTGCAGAACTTATGTCGTAGCCAAGTGTGGTCTTCCGTCGAGGCTGACCGGCTTGGTTAATCCCTCCCTCTCCTGCCTACGCACCTGCCGCCTGCCGACGAGCTGGCGCCCGCACCCGCATCTCCCCCCCCTGA